>NW_023276806.1:3155818-3394785 GCF_003668045.3 Cricetulus griseus
CATCTCCGGCACCCAACATGAGTGAAAACCGGAAACAGGTGTGTCTAGATCTCCCTGGTTTCAGTCTTACCACTCTGCTCAACAAATATGTTTACTCCCAAATTATCAGCACTCCCCAGGTTTCTACAGTAAAGGGTCTGCTTGTGTATCATAAGCCTTCAGCAGCATCCTGTGGAGCAGTCTACACTCTGTGGTAAAAGGACCAGTGGACAATCTTGCTCACCTCTCCTGAGAAAAGGAGTGTCTCCAACACAGCTGTCCATTAGCTTCCATTTCTGTCTGTGGGCAATTATTCCAGAGTTTGTCTGTCACCTATGCACATCTTCCTGAGTACATAAAGTCACAGCTAAACTGGGTACAATAGCACACCAGTTGTTGAGGCTAAACACAGAGCTGTTACATTGTATTGTTTGGGGGGATAATGGTGGAAATTGTATACACAGACTCTGCACACACACAGTTACCAACAGTGTGTTTGAGCTGCACCAGGTTGAACCCACAGATGCACATTCCAAGGACATGTTATGACTGTGCTCACCACATAAGTCTGCATAGGAGTCCTGAATATTCTGAGACTTCTCTCCAGCTGGCCTTCTCTGCATCATTATATGTAGTTCTATATGGCTAGTGTGTTTTAATTTTAAAAAGTGGTGCTCGAGAGAGAAAGATGTCATGTACCAGATTCGGTGGAGAGGTTATTTTGGGGGGGGATGAAAGGGAAAGGGGGAATGGAAGAAAGGAGACCATCCTCTGGGGACAGGAGCAGGAGAAGAGAGACATAGGGGAGAGGGAGACAGAAGGAGAGACAGCAACAGACAGAGAAGTAGAGAGAGGGAGAGAAATATAGGAGGTGGTCAGGGCCTTTTAAAAGGAAACAGTGAATGTGCTCAGGTGGTGCTCTTAGTGGCTGCAGCTGAGGGCGTATCCTGTCAGAACCCCAAGGTTAGGCCAGTACAGATGCCTGAATACTAACACAGGGGACACTCATCCTACTGCAGGACAAAGGTGTATTCTTGTTAAGCATTGTTTCCTTCACACCCTGTGTAATAAATCATTGTACAAACACATACATACACTTTTAAGACTTAATAGCATAGGTATAACATAGAGAATGAATAACAGGAGCCTGGGACATGAATAGCTGTCATTATTAAATTGTGTTCTAAGAACTTTCACCTTTCAGCATTACAAAGAAAGCTTGTCCATCAGGCGAGACAGCCCAGTGTGGAAAGAACTTCTTACCAACCCTGAGGACCTGAGTTGTTTGCTACACTTTGCTTGGAAGGAGAGTACCAACTCTCAGATGTCGTCCTCTGACCCTCAAATGCTTGTGCCCACATGTGTATCCACCTAATACCATCACACATTTTTAAAGGAAAAAAAGAGAGAGAGAAAGGTGTCTGCTCTAATTTGAGACACCAAGCTGTTTCTCTGCTTCAACTCCCCTCTCCCTGATAAGAAAAAAAAAAATGTCATACAAATGACTTGTGAGTTTTACCAATGAAATGCAAGTCTAGACACCAAGATAGAACAAAATGTGGGAAATAATTGACAAATATATTAAAGAAGAAACTTCTCATGTACATGGCATTTTAAACTACTGTTTTCCCTGGGAATATTTAAAATGCAAAGTAGATAATACTTTTCAACATTTTGTTTTAAAACCAAATACATTTTCAAAGAAGTCTCGGTATATTTATATTTTAATGCCTCTTTCTCCATCAACTAATGCTGTTTCTGTAGCCCAAAGCATCTTTGGAAGAGTGTAGTGTGGTAATTGCTTTCCTCTGACAGCAAACCCCATATGCCAGAGATGTGAACATCCCTTTGTGATTGGCCCACTCAAATGTGAACATGCCCAACGGGAAAATGAGTTTGGCTTGTTAATCATTTGGAATATTTTTTTTGTTGGTGACATTGTTAATGAGGTTGTACAGTTTTTCTCCCAGTGCCTCTCCGAGATACCTAGGCAGTGTCTGATGAGGCTGTAAGATGAATCTGTTTCCTGGTTTTTCTCCCACTGCTAACCCAGGGAAGGGAGTCTCTTTGTCAAGTTTTGGTGTCAGCCCCATTTCTTCAGGCCACTGTCAGCAGTGCAGCTCCTGGGGCACTTGGCTTTTTGTGATGGACTTCTAAGACCTGGAGGTTTGGGGAATGAACTGACATTTACATCCAAACAGCCCCTTCATTAAGATCTAGTCCTGATTATCACTATATTACATTTTGTGTGTGTGTGTGTGTGTGTGTGTGTGTGTGTGTGTGTGTGTGTGTGCTGTGCAAAGCAATGAAAGGATTTTGAGCATTCTTTTAATTGGCTTTGTTCATATAATTATTAAATTAAGATTGCCATGAGTGTTTCTTCATCTGGAATGATAATTTCAAAGATGGCATTTTACAAGCAATTTTAGAAGAGGAGTTTTAAACTCAATTTTGTTAAATGGGCTCTTTTTTTTCTTACTGTAGGATACAGTGAAACTGAACTGAATAAATAAAGTCAAAATGAACTCAGAAAATGTGCAAACTGTTGGATATTTTAAGAGGATTGAATTGAATTTTAATGATAGGTTGAGGGAGTTCAGACCTTCCTAAGCACCAAATGTAACACCAGCCAGTGGTTAGAAAAGTAGTACTGCCAGGTAAAGGAACTTCACTCACACTTCAGTATGCCCTGGGTGTTGTTGGAACCAAACTCTTCTTTCTCTTCTAAGTTAATGGTCCTTCCACATGGAAAAAAATGGGCTTTCTTCTCTTAAGTCGGTCTGATGATGCAAATGCTGCACAGATTTTTAATTCCAAGAGAGGCTTCTTTCCCACACACAAAGAGCAATCAGATACAGATCACAAGCAACTGAAAAACATTGTTTGTCTGTTTGGATATTTACTGTGGCATTTCAATAAATAGTACAGAAAGTAGAGATCTACAGTTTAGTTTATATTGTAATATTTCCATTGACAATAATTATAAAAACAAATAGTTTAAATTTATAGACAAAAATACATGGTCAATTTAAATGCCTATTTAAAGGGGGCCTACCTTGATGAAAGTTAATGAGGTGTACAAAGTCTGTCTTCCATTATCGCTGATATGAACAGAGTTTTGACCTTCAAGGTCCCCAGGATCCTGAGATAAAATGGTATTCTTCAAGTATGCAAGATAAAAGAGAACAGCTTATGTTTCCCAATTCATCTTCTGTGACCTGTCAGAATTGGTCAGTTCAGGATTATTAAAGACTCATTTTAATCTTGATTTCAATGTCTTTTCCCAGATGCATTTGCCACAGAAAGTAGGAGTAGCAAAGATTCCTGATAGGATTTGCAATTTGAATCTCATTCTCTTTCTTCACCTACAGATTAAGGACTAAATCTAGAGGTCCTTGGAATTACTGCTCAACACTTTCTGCTCTCAGTGTCCTTTGACATGAAAAGAAATGGAATAGAAGACCACTAGTAGCCTGCTGTTCTCCAAGGTTAAGTTGACTCAACAATCCCAGGCTTCTGTTTGGAAATTGGTTATTTGTAACTTTGAGGCCACTGTGTGTGATTTCTATAAGGATAAAATTTCTTATTTTTTGCTCCAGATGTTTATGCAGCACTCCATTTGGCCACACCCAAAGTGCTGGCATCCTTGCTGAAGGTCTGCATAATTAGTGCTGCTGACTGCAGCTATGCTGACAGTTCTAGGGTCACTGGGACCATCATTTGAAGACCTCCAGGAAGTTGTTGGCAATCCAGGACACAGGTCTGGGAGCTTTGACCTTTTCTCCAAGGAAGATTCTACAGCTATGTGTTTGCATTTATGTTCTAGACCAGGGAATTTGCCCCTTCACAGTGCTGTCTGCTCCCCACTTCTGTTCCTGAGATGACCCCAGGTGCTATGTGTTTACTCTAAAGCTGAGCACCTCACTTCACCCTGAGCCCCTCATAGCCAGAGACCTCACACCTTGAGCAGCTCCTTCAGGCCATACCACAGCCCTGGTGCTGCGCACTGAAGATTGTCTGTACAGTCTTCCAGCTCCATAAATGATGTCAGAGGCATTGGAGCTGTGTGTTCCTCTGCACTAGGTTGGACTTCTTGGCACTCCCAGTGTTATTCTAGTCTCTTAGCACCTTTGTCCCTATTGTAAACTGTAGCTTGCATAAGTAAACACCTAGATTACCATTGCCTTCTGCTCTACTTAATAACAACAGAGACATCAAAGAACGTCATCTGAGTACCCAGCCTGGCATTCCTTGATGTGGTTTGAGGATTAGCTAGCTTCCCCAGCCCTGTTCATAAGTTCTTTGTCCTTTTCAGATGAGTGACTTTCTTCCTTCAAGTAGGTGAGTCCCTTTCTCATTTCCTCAAAGATCCTAAAAGTCACCTTCCTTTAAACAAACAAACACAAACCAAAGGCAATTTTCAATCAGAAGCTGAGTTCTGCATTACATGTCTCCCTCAGCTGTGGCTTCAGTTCCTTTTCCTCTTTAAAGCTAGGGAATCAGCATCACCCAATACTTGAAATTGTTTGTTGCTGGGTAACTATTAATGTTCCCAGTTCTCAACACAAATATCTCTCTTGCTTCATATTCTTTTCCTCATATGTCCTCAGCTACACCCAGGGATCTACACAAACTATGCTCATCTCCGTCTTGTTTCTCCCCTGAGTTAGATCTGCAACTTTGAATCTCCATTCTGTTTCCTACAAAGATGTAGGAAAATCCTTTAAACATGGGCAGATACTGTCAATGTTCACACCATAGATGATCTGATTAATAACTGTTTCTTTCCAATACTATTATAACTTTTTTTGCTTCTCTGTTTTTTGTTTGGGGGGGCGTCCCAGTATCTAAACAAACCTAATGTAAGAACAAATGAGTAGATGGTAAGTTCCCCTTCCTGTACTAACTGACAGCCTCATTCCAGAGACAGTAGCAAGCTGATTAAGAATTGCACCACTTTGATTGAATGATAGTTGAAACAAAATGAAAATAGAATAAATCTGCAAATTAGAATAACACATTTATATCTAATTCTACTCTGTTCTTGCTTCTTTTCAGACTGTTTGATCTGGCATTTGAACAAGCCAGGGCAATTCGTTTTCTTTTAGATTAAGAAATATGGTGCATTGTCCTTCAGCTCATTTATTAGTGCCTTTGATTAAGGCTCGCTATTCTAGTTCCATTTGAAATTGGAATGTCACTTGGTTGTACACATGTGTCTGACCCCAACTGACTCATCATTTACATTTTGAGCTATATTAAACTCTGGATCCTTGGAATTGAAAAGCTCATCCTGTCTTGGGAATGTAGTACTGGTAAGTATATTTTTCATATTCCACACAAAGAGAAATGGTTGTAAATAATAGACCATTCACTTTCCCAGGATATTCTACAACCCCTCGAAGATGGTAGGCAAACAGAATAAAAAAAAAAAAAGAGTTGTTTTTAAATGATGATTCATTTCAACACATTTTAAAGTTATCATTAGCTTGTGACCTGTCATTATTAGAGGAGATTAGAAACCATAAGCATTAACCACTAATCGCTAATTAAAGTCATTGGTGGGAGAAATTTGAAAAAAAAAAACACTGTGTATTTTTGCTGTGGAAGAAAATCCAAAAGTATGGCAAGTCTCTCATTAAGGTCCCACGTTTTATCTGGTTCAGGATGACTAACACACAGATTGTGCACTCTGTATTAATTACCACTTACGATTCAAACTTGAAAATACATCATTGCCTTTTTATTAAAGAAAACTGAATGCCAATCTCCATTAATTAAAAGAAAACACATTATCACAGGATGGGATTACAGAAAGCCCTTAAAAATTGTCACATTGATTTTGAAATAAATATTTTAACAAAAACATCATTGAAATTATACTAAGTAATTAAAGACAAATTGGGAACCACAAACATTGCCCCTCATGTTGCTGTAGAGTTACTGTCTCTGGACTGATCTAACCAGCCCCCATACAGCTGTCAGAGCTTGGTTTCTTCAGCCTTTCAGTCTCTCTAGTAACTTCAGTGTTCGGTTTCTTCCATCAAAGGCAGCAGCCACTCATGATCTTGATAGACCCACCTATTGCTCTAGCCTTCATTAAAATAATTAGTGAGAACTAATTCTCGTTGGTCTTACACTATGACAAACCTTTCTTCCTACACTTGCCATTCTTTTCAGTCACACACAAAAACAAATCATTCACAGATTTTATTTTGTTCTCTTTTCCCGGTGGGCCAAACACCTGCTTGCAATCCATGAGCAAGTTTCATCATTTCTTGACTGAATTCCTGGTTAGTTTTCAAAAAGCTTCCAATATTGGCTAGAGTTATAGTCTGTTCAATGTCAGTTCTGCCTGGGAACTGATATCTGATGTCCCAGTTTCTTTAAGAACTCAGAGCAGCTGGTAGCCATCCCTGTCCACAGACTACTATTGTATTGTCTGCCTCTGGGAAACCTTTATTCTTTGAGAAGTAATTACTCACTGGCCCCATCATATTGGATTCCTTTCTCAAACAATTATCTATTATAGGTACAATGCTATTGCCATGTCTGGAAGCTATGGGCATATCGCCCCATCTTGAAGAAGTTGGGTAACACATGAACAGAAATGAGAGATAGGAAACAGTTGCTAAATTCAAATAATATAGAAATCTCATCTTCAAAATTACTGGTAAAGGAAGTTCAGATCAGCAACCACAAACTGACTGCAATGATAACCTTCAGTTGGTCCCTTTTGCCTTTCTTTCTTTTGCATGATTTCCCTTACAATAGTTGATCATAGTCCACATAATGGATGGATTCTAGAGGTAAATAATCCCTAAGTTGAAACTGGACACAGCTCTGAGCATGTTAATGCCTCTGGTGTAGGCCTGCTCCCTCTGTGAGCAATAGAATTCATCAATTGGCTATGCATCTTCAGTCTCTATGTGACCCTACTGTGGGCACTTAGCAACTTGTCTTAGGTACCTGATGGATGGTGGAGGGATTACCTCACTTGTGGTGATGTGACCCTTATGTCTTGAGGCCTGTAGCACTTACTTCACTCATCACAGTGTGAGAGCACTGTGTCACTTTATAGCATCACAAGAAAGATGAACACACACACACACACACACACACACACACACACACACACACACAGAGGCAGAGAGGACAAAACTTTTCCAAAAGTGTGTGATTATAATTATGTTGTGTTATTAATTTCTTATTGTTTTATTTATAAATCAAATTTTACAATGAGTACAAATTTTTTAATGTCAGAAAAATATTTAAGATTTACAAGTATGTGATATTTTAGGCATCCAATTGGAAGATCTTGGAATGTATGTTTCATGGGCATGAGAGTCTATGATATTACAGTTTAATGTGTTGTGAAGTACGTGCAATCTATGCTTTGCAACTCACAGATTTAAGATAACTCCATACACCAAAAGTGAAGCTCAGTCCCCTTTCCTCAATGTCCTGTGTTAATTTTGATGACAGTGTAGCACATTAACTACATGCTAATTGCAACCTTGAATTCAAACATTAGAATACAACTAGTCACTTTGATAAACTCATGAGGCATTTAATGAGGACACATTCCTGGGAAGGAAACACACAGCTAGATGGCCTAATTATTTGTGAAAATTAGTGGGTGTGCAAGCTACACACCAGGCTATAGACCATTACAAGGCTCCCGTTGTATATGGGGCCTGCTCTGTGCATGGAAGGTGACTCACTACTCAGGAACAATTTTTCTATCTACCAAATATTCCGAGATTGAAGTTTTATCTTCTGAACAATAGGGTCACACTGCCAGGAGACATCCGCAATGTGCAAGTGTCTCCAAGAGGGTGAAATTCAATGAAAGGGGGGCAATGTCCTCTGATTGCTACCTGGGTATTTAACATGATCAATTTCCTGTCCTGGACTACAGGGGAAGACATTCGATTTGTCCCACAAGCATCCTCTAGAAGGAAACTGATATATAATTACATTGCTCCAGAGGGAAAGCATGTGCTAAAGTGTCATTTCCTAATGTTGTATCTTGTTTAAGATAATTCTCTCATTGTGTAACTCAACTCTAAGGAGTTTTTCCATCAGCTTGATCAACTGAGTAAACATAGGATGCTTGAATAGTTTTCTTGACGTAGTTCAACAGATATATACTAGAGACAGTGCTGAGGATAGTGTTCTTTTGCTTATATCTCAGAAAATTGGTGCAAGCACTATAGTGAGAGAAAATTATCTCTACTATAAATTTCATTCCTTATATGGATTTGTCATTAAAAATTTGACTTGTTTTCCTCCTTGTTCATTATTGAATGACAAGGATTATTACAACACAAGATGTTTATTGGGCTTCCTCATTCATTGATTAAAAATTGGTTCTAATCAAGGTGTCTGAACAATGTGTCAAAGGGTGTTAAGGTCATATAGTTGAATAACTACACAGACTAGGAAGTTCCTGAATGAAAGACACTTTGTGACACTGTGTTTTCTGACAAGCTGTCATTGTTACTGGACTTCTTGATTTTATTCTCACTCATGAAATCCCCAATATAGATGAAGAGTCTCCATGTCATGCCTGTGAATGGACAGCTTGACTCGCCCAAGCAGTGCTAAAATCTCCAGTTGGACATTCTGACAGGAACAATCTCCATGCTATGAAAATATTATGAAGATAGCGAGTATCAAGGAAGAGATGACAGGAGATGACCATTGATCACTGCAGGGAGCACCCTTGCAGGCATGTGACTTCAAGACAAGATCAGAACTATGTCTGAAGAATACTTTCAGCTGGCAGTTGGCAATCACACTAGTAGTGTTACCACCTCTAGAGAGAACTCTTTTTTTTTGAGAATTTGAGTCATTCAAATCACAGTCCAAATGTTTTATTGTATTTTATGGCTCTTGAAAATAGCTCAACTGTAATTATGAGCTAAATTGAAAATGAGCTGTTACTAGTTTTATTTTCTCAAGGAGCAGCCATAGGCCAATTAGTAACTGCATGGGAATCACTAAGAACTAGGCATGGAGTGTGTCTCGACTCCATCAGCCTGTACGGATATTAGGTCTACCATACAGATTGCTATCTATATATAAGATGCCTCACTTGAGCTCAATGACTTGGATAGGCATGGGTCAGGGATTCCCTTCCCTGACTCCAATGTTCTGGAGTTACAGGCAGGCATAACCACCTCCCTGGTATTTGCATGGATGTTGAGGATTTGAACTCCAGTCCTCACACTCAAATGACAAGATTTTTACAAACCGAGCATCTCCTCAAGTCCAGGAGTCCTACACGCTCCCAGCTCCCTTTCAGCTTCATGACAGGCTCTCTAATATGGCAACTTTACCACTGACATATAATTTCTAACATTGTATTTTTACTGTTAGTTTGTTGCTTGGCTCTATTGAGTAATATCTTCCAAGAAGTTAGAAATGTTGAGTTACATGAACTTATGACTCATAGTATTTTACCTGGTATTCTTAGAGTTTTAGTGAGTGTGTTAGTGAAGGTATGTATACTCGAGTGCCTACAACAATTAGGAAACAGTTATGGTTAGGAAATAGTTGGAGTGTCTGTTTGAGTGCTTTTTCTACCATGTGCAGCACCTGGGTCTGATGCCAAGCAGCATTAAAAAGCAAGAACAGTATATCAACCCTGATTTGTGTATTATACTTGAAATGACACTCTTGTTTCCTATGATGAGATAAAACAGTTGGAATTGAATATACATTTTTAAACATAATGATTTCCATACCAGATGAAGAAAAATTAATCACTAAGAAGTGACCATTTCAGCACTTATTGGTGCTTATATATGCTCAACATATGTGTTTATCATATATTTATATATCATCTATATACATATGCCAATAAAGCATATTGCTAGCATGTGTACATATTTGTAAAGCCATAAGAAAATAAAATATGATTGAACCATATTTTATTTTATACTAAGATTAAACATGAAAGCTTAAAAAGATGTGTGTTTAAGATGCAAATTATTATCCAATTAAGTCAAAAAGGCACTTTAAACTCAACTTGAGGCATAACCAGGGGAATTCGATTGTTTTGAATGGAGATAGCTGCTATGTGATTGGAAAGGTAAATACATCTCATTCGTTTTTTCTGTCTAACACTGACATTTTTACTGAAAGGTAAAATTTATTTTTGTAGCAAAGGTTGTAGCATTGGTCATAACATACCCAGTAATTTCTGAAAGTTCCTTGGTAGCCCAAGCTTACACTGTTTGGAAATGTTGGGAATGCACTTGACACTAAGTGTGAAAGTATCATTTATATGCCACCCAGCACCCATAAATATGTGTGTCACAATGCCACCCACTACAAGTGGAAAGCCGTTTCTCCAGGGCCATAAGTTCCTGTCCCAGTGGCTCTCATACCTCTGGAGACATCATCTCAACTCACTTTTTAGAAAACATTTAGTTTTATAGAAAAAAGATTTGCAGTGATACTGTATGCACTAAAGTATGTCCAGGAGAAGTGCAAGGCATGTATTTCACTCTGATGCACTCATGCCTGTGATGTTGAAAGTGGTTTCTTTCCCAGAACCAATCCAAGTTGTATGTTTGTTTGTGTGAATCACACAATCCTCAGTCAAGATCGTAATTGCTCCAAAAGTGTGTCTGAGACAGCAAGGTGTGTGCAATACTCTAAGAACCTCTAAATATTTCAGGTCTGGTTTAACATTCATCAAACTTGGAAATACACTGCAAAGTTAGCTTTATAATACAATTATACTTTAATTAAGGCATTTTCCTTTCCTGGCCATAGCTTTGTTAGAGAAGTAGATCTGTAATTGCATAGATGCACTGTGTTGACTTCAGGTACAGGCTGTAGTGGACTTAACAAGGTTGGTCTTTAAATCTGGAGATGGCTGCACTTTAGGACGCATCAAGCAGTAATTTGTAATTGACAGTTTCCTTACAGAAAGCCTTCTCAGTCAAGAGATTGTTCTCCAAAGACAGTCAGCTGGGTAAATGTCAGAGGCTCAAAAAGTGAATTATAGGGCAAACAGCATTGATATTTCTATGAAATGGGAGAAAGGCATATTTATTTTTAAAAATATAGAATTTTATTTAAAACAAGTGAAAACCTTCTCCCTGTGACCTTTCCAGGGTTCCAAACAGTGACGAATATGGTCATTACAAATAACCTTTTCCAGAAAGGGTCTAAGCATTCAGGACTCCCATTCGGTAATCTACGTGAATTAATTTCTTTTCTACAATATGACTCTTGACATTAAGTTTTTATATTTTATCCCGGATAACACAGTTTTAAATAAACTTTAAATGGGGAAAAACATATGAAAATAGGTACATGACAACCCACTGTTTTAACTATTGCAAAATAAATCAGTCATACTCTCCAATACAGATGGTTCTGTTTGTGTTTGTGAGACTTCATGCTCTCCAGTTTTGCTTGCCTATATCAGAATTCTACTGGGTGGCTCTGTAGAAAGCAGTTTCCTATTCTATGAACAGTTCATTCTGACTTTGTTGATTGGTCCTTTGTTTGAAGTCTAAAATTTTTTTTTTTCAATATGAATAATAATGTGATTTTCAGATTGTTTCCCAAGTTGATCTTAACTGGTTTTAAGCTATTAGGAAATTAAAAGAATGAATATAACATTCATTAGTACATAAATACCATTTCTGATTGTTTATATAAGATTATAAAGATAGATTAAATGATTGGAAAAAAAAACCTGTTACCTATAGCGATCTTGCAGTGAACTTGTAATGGTTGCCACACCCCCTTGGGCGTGGCCTCAGGCAGAAAGAGGGAAGCTTGAGGCATGGCTTTCCTTGGCTCTTTCTGGTGGATCAGTGGATCCGGTAGGAAAGGCAGAGAAACGCTCCTGTGATTCTTTGTATTTTTCTGTGTAATTGCTCCGCCCCCGTAAAAACCCATTTATTATTTATCTTGGGTTTAGTGAAGTCATTGCCACCTTGCCTTCAGTTACCCAGTCCTGAATGACAAGCCATGAGATGGCCATGTGTCATGACCTCTCCACTGGAATGCTGGCTCTAAGCTCCAGCTTGGCGTGAGAGGCCACACCCCATTCTGACTCATCTGTACAGAGTGCATTCTTCCCAATCCCCGTTTCTGAATCACCAAAAGCCAAGAGGACCTGGATTCAATTTTACATCTGAATGGTAGGATACATGCTGAAGCCACAAAGGAAGTTGAGGTTTGGAACTTTCTTCAGTTGTTCATGATGGGGAGTGGACTTGCTTGACTACATAGAAAGAGTCACAGACTATTTTTCAATAGAATTACAACTTTTAATTAAAAATTTTGTTGGATTATAAGGTAATGGGACTCACTGATATTTTCACACACATACGTCATTATACGCTGCCCTTCTTGGGTGGGTTGTTCCCCTCTGTGTGGCATGTACTCTATCCTGAACTCTCTAGTCATTTACCAGGAAGCTTTTGCTCCGTTTTCATTTATTCCACTGGAGTAAACACACCTCTGATGCAGGTACTTTTTCTGTGTACATGATAATCCTTAGACGCTAGGATTAAGGTTGGCCTAGAGAAGGTACCAAGGGTGATATTTTTAGAATAGTGACAGAAAGGTTGTATGGCTGAATGCTAAAATAATGACTTAATTTGAATTTGAAGCATGCCTCACCTTAAAATGGACATTTAAATTCATTTCACCTTACACCCTATAAAGAGCAAATTAATACTCTCTCATTTGAAGAACATTTTAGAGTACTGATTAATGATTGGCAAGCAAGACATTTGTGATCTAAACTAGTTTTGCCATCTCCAACTCTTTTTCGGAGAAGAATATCTGTGTGTCTTCTCATCCTGCACCTAACTAAAAGGCCACTTCTCACATTTAGGCTTCCTGTGTCCCAGCTTCACAAATCAGGAGCTACATATGTACTTCATTGGTGTGTGGGAAATATACTGAAATAAAATAAACAGAAGGAGGGAAAGATATTGTAGAGTATTTTATTCACTTTGCCAAGAGAAAAATGTCCCAAAGAATAAAATTAGAACATGTCATAAACTACATTGCAAAAGAGGACTGTTCCTACAAAGAGCTGAGAGGAATCTAAATGCATTAACTAATGTTTCATGTGTCAACAGAGACAGGGGCAGTTGCAGAGTGTTCTGGTTTGGAAGTGACATGTTCCCCACAGGCTCATTGTTGAATGTTTGATTCCTTACCTGGATCTGCTTAGTAGGTAGGGGCTAACTAGGATGTGCCACAGGTAGGGGACTGTAGAGCTTGTCTTGTTTCCAGTCTTATCTTTGTTTGACGCCTCCTGTCTACCTCCTTGGAGCCTCCAACTACCAAGTATTCTACCCAGTGCAGAAGGCCAAATGGCCAGTGCCACAAAACTAGTCATGAGCTTAAAAGGCCAGGCATTATTACAGAACACTAAACTCAGATTAGTTACAAGTCTGAAACATCTATTAATCACAAGTTACAAATAAGAAAGTACCCAATGGAAGCATTGACTATTCTGGAATGTTCTAAAGCATCTGGAATAGTTTAAACATTGGAACATGACAAAGGAGTTTACAAAAACTACCCTATGTCATATAGAAACATTTCTGTGGTAATTCTTTTCTGATTCTTCTATTTGTATCAGCTTGTACTTGTACTTTGAAATGATTCTCTAGCAGGGGGTATTGGGCATGTCTAGTGTCATATGCTAGCTCAGCAACTCAAAGTCACACATAACAGCACCATTCTAATTTCACTACACACACACACACACACACACACACACACACACACACTTTTTTGCATGTAGAATGATTCAAAGTTAAATTCTAAAGGTACAATCTACTTTCTCAGTGTTCAGGGAAAATGTTACGTGTGAGAAATCTAGTAAGTGAAACAAAAACAAGGAAAACAAGAAAACAATGGAA
Organism: Cricetulus griseus; assembly: GCF_003668045.3. NCBI lineage: Eukaryota > Metazoa > Chordata > Mammalia > Rodentia > Cricetidae > Cricetulus > Cricetulus griseus. The sequence goes on from NW_023276806.1 coordinate 3,169,714, forward strand.
TTTTTCAGTCAGATATTTTCAGAGCAAATAGCTAACAAAGCTTCACACAATTGGGTTTAGACTGGGAATAAACAATAGGTACTTGCCAATTGGAGTTAATTTTATCTCACATATTCAGCAGATGGTTGAAATACCCATTTCTGATCCCACAGACATTTCAGGGAATAAGTGGTATTAATTTATCAATTCTTAGGCTGAGGGACATCTAGCTAGGGAACCTGCATAAGACCAAAATAGGACCCCTGAATGTGGGTGACAGTTGTGGGGTTTGGGCAGTTTATGGGGCAATTGGCAATGGAACCAGTAATTATCCCTAGTGCATGAACTGGCTTTTTTGGAGGCCATTCTCTATGGAGAGATACCTTGCTCAGCTTAGATAAAGGGTGTGGGGGGATCTTGGTTCTGTGCCAAATGATGTGACAGACTTTGATGATTCCCCATCGGAGAATCATTCTCGTTCTCTCTGAGAAGTGGTTGGGGGGTGTGGGGAGATGGGGAGGGGAGTTTGAAGACAGGAGGAAGAGGGATTGGGATGTAAAACAAGGTTGTTTTTTTAAAAAATGAAATTCTGTATGGTAGTCAGAGCACTGACACCCTCTCCATCAAAGACATCTGTACATTAATTCTAGAACCTTGAAATATCTTGTGTTGTCCTTTGAGAGGAAATGGGTAAGAAATTCCTTTTAATGTTACAGAGAATCCAGAATTCATTCCCTGTAGTCTTGTGGGTTGTTTTAGGGCATGAGCCTCTTTTGCTTCTCCAAGTCCCAGCGTTTCATGCACACAATCTGATTTTTAATACATGCAAATTTTTATATTTCTAGTAAAAATGACCATCGTAAAACAAAAATCTCCAAGGGATATAAAAATACATTTCTTATAAGTGCTGATTTAGATGCCTGACTTTCATCATCCCAATTCAGGATCCAAGAGTTTATATGCTTATTTTTCTCTAAAATGGAAATAAAGTATTGGGATTTACTCTCTAATTGAACATACTGAAGGAAAAGCAAATAAAACAAAACAAAATAAAAGCCATTCCCCTCCCTGAGTTCTGAATAATTTCAGAACAAATCAGGTCAAGGAAATTCTAAGCCTTGGATATGTACCTCATACTCAGGGAAAGTAGACAAAAACATGTTCAGAGACATCAAATCTGATGAACTGACAGATGGTGGGCAACCTTAGGGACTTTAGAAAGTTTTTTTTTCTCAAACTTCTCCATACGTGAACTGAGAATGCTCTTCAGTATCCAAAGTGAGATGAGGAAGATAACAGAATACTGGATATAAAACACAGAATTATTGACAAATACTATATATAATATATATATAGTATATTATATAATATGTTATATATATATATATGAGTTATTTTGAAATGATACTTATTTTTCCTAATTATAAATAGAGGAAAAAAATGAGAGAGAAAGGACAGAGGTGGAAGAAAAAGAGTTAATAATAAAAATACAAAAATAGAGTAGATTGGCAGCCTAATGGATGGGGTGTGGAAGGGGTTGGGAGGTGCCAAGGGAATGAATGCAGATAGACTAGGGTAGACAAAGAGCATTTGCTGGCCTCAGGTTAATACATACAATAGCAGAGAAGATAGATGGGGGATGTCACATGACACCATAAGATTCAGTAGACAATTAAGCCCCATCACAAGTGGCTGGAGCCATATGGGCAACAGAGGTTACCTTATCTCCCACTATGTTTGCATATGTAATTGTTCATGCCTCAACAGCTTCTGATTAGGCTCATTCTTGGGAAATTCTTACACACACACACACACACACACACACACACACACACACACACACACACAAACTCCAATGTGGAATGCCAATTGCCTGCATTGACTGCCTGCATTCATCACAAAAGTACAAGAAACTACCACACCTCTCATTGGTAGCTTGTGGCCCCTTAGAAATACAGCCATGACAGAGGATTCAACTGAGAAAGCAGACATGGGATTGGCCAAGAATGGGAGCAGTGACTAGTGACAGCATGGAATATTCTTGTTGCTTGGGGAGATGAGTTGGGATACTATTAGAAAAGTTGGTAAAGAGAGTAAAAGGTGACGAACAAAGCAACTGAAGAATCCTGAATTGTCAGATGGGACCATCCTAAGGATCTTGTTATTTCCTTTGATTTATTAGGTTTACCTCCCTGGCATGTGTGCTCACTGTGAGGATTGAGACATCAACACAGGAGCCACTGCATAGAGCTGGAGAAACCACTGCTAAATCAATGAAATAATTAAAGTCAGGTTAAAAATCCCGCTGTTTCTCAACAGGTGTTTGCAGAAGGATTCAGCACATTCGCTCATGTTTCAAGTCCTGCATGGTTTATGTTGGCATAAAATTATACCTCTCAAGAATGTTGATATTGACTTTTTTTCTTGTATAAAGGAATTAAAATCTATATAGACAATTTAGTAGAAACCTGCCTTTTAAAAATACCAATCCCAAGTAGGGAATGGGTTTTATTAGAGCAATTCCTGCCCAATATGTAATAATATAAGTTACGGCTACTCACTAACATGAAAAAGAAATAAATCAACCCAGGAAAATCACCATTAATGAAGACCAAAAGCAAAGGTGCCCAGCCAGAAGTTGTCTCACATCTGCCTCCTTAATGGATATGAATTATTGGTTTCAGTGAGTGGGATTTTTTTATTATCAGCTTATATCCTATTCTTCGAATTGAGTCAGCTTGGATTCCTTAAGCCAGTTCTGATACTTGGCCTCACAAAAGCAATTAAACATGTCTTTGGTTTGTTGTTTGATTGGTTGGTGTTTTTGTTTGTTGGTTTTGTTTTACAATCCCAGAGGATAGAGTCCATCCTGGCAAGGGAAGTATGACAAGAAATAGGGAAAGGAAGAAACATGGCAGCAGAAGTTGGAAACACACTTTTATCCACATGCAGGATGAAGAGAGCAGGGCAGGGGAGGAAGGGATGGGAGAAGGGAGGGAGGAGAGAGAGAGAGAGAGAGAGAGAGAGAGAGAGAGAGAGAGAGAGAGAGAGAGAGAGAGAGAGCTGGGTAGCTTCCAAGCTGGATGTTGGTGACGTCCATCCTCATCCTCGATGTCCCTTCTAAAGACTCTGTAACCTTCCCACAAAGTGCCATGAGGGGCCATTAACTCACCAGAGCTCTTGGCTCTGACGCCCTTGCCCTTTTCCACATTACCTCCGTCCTGCTAGGAACCCTTAGGTTAAATTCCTAAATCTAGGCACCAATGTCTATTCATTTTTTTTTTTTGGCCACTTCTTCCCCCTGAGGTTGACTATCAAGGTCCAAATACTGAAATATTAAAGTTCAGCAATCAGAAGCCCCTTTTGGTTCAACTAATTAAACACCTCATCCTAACACAGGGTTTCCCTGTTAGCTTTATAGACCACCATTGCCCAAGTGTCATGTGTGTCTCCCCTCTACCCAGAGGCAGTCTTTTGTCCCTCTTGGAAAAATGCCCCTTGACCCTTTCTTTCCCTTGCCCTCTATCTCTTTACCACCACAGCATCCTATTCTGTTCTAAAAGAGACCTCATTTTTTTCAGGCTGGTGAAACCCACAGAAACAGCTGACCTGAACAAGGGGGAGCACATGGACCCCAGACTGCTGTCTGGGAGGCCAGCACGGGACTGATCCCTCAATGTGGATGTCAATGAGAAGCCTTGACACTCTATGGGGCCCCTGGTAGTGGGTAAGTATTTATCCCTGGTGTAAGAAGGGACTTTTGGAGCCCATCCACATGGAGAGATGCTCTCAGCCTGGACACATGGGGGAGGGCCCAGGCCCTGCCCAGGATGATATGACCAACTTTGGGGAACCCCCGTGGAAGGCCTTACCCTCCCTGGGGAGCAGAGAAGGGATGAGGTGGAGGTCTGGTGGGGGCTGGGAGGAGGGGAAAGAGAGGGAGAAGGGATTGCCATGTGAAGCAGCCTTGTTTCTAATTTGAACTAATAAAAAATATTCTCTTGGCGAAAAAAAAATTCTACCTGCAAAGTCATTGGCTGCTGTTTTCCTGTTTTCTGCCTAAGTCAGAAATTAGGCACTTTAACTTTTCTTCCATGCTTAACAAAGTATCTTTCTGTAAAAACATGTGTTTAGTTGTGGTTTATGCATGATCTGAGATCTGGAAGGAAACCCACAATGTTTGGGGGGTCTCCCTCCACCACCAACTGGGACCACTTTTACATATATGAGCATATTGGGAGAAATTTCTCATTATAATCACTACACCCACAGAGGGGTGGAACTTTCCAGAAAGGATTGGAGATAGAGTAAATTATTGGGCCTGGTCCTGCACCTACTCAACAAGTTCTTGTGGGGATCCCATGTAATGTCTACCTAACGCTCTGTATACGGCTTTTTATTTCCATTCAAGTCTGAGAATCACAGCCTCAACCAATAGTTCCTCATTTGTCTGTAAAGATATTTTACTTCAGAATGGTATTGAGAATGCCTGCCCATTTTAAACCCCAACCCCCATCCTGGAGACTAGAGTGACTGTTATCATTCTACCAAGAATCTCCAGGCTGTTTACAGTTGTGATGTAGTTATGTAACAGTATCCTTCAAAATTCCACCCTGAAGAGAATTTAAGCCAGAAGGTAACAACTCACATAGCTTCAGGAACTCCCTGAAACTGACCAGGTTCACTAGGCCCTCCCTGTGTCCCACTCAGAGTGAGCTAAGCCAAGCTGCAAAGAAAACTCTCATTCCAGACCAGCTAACTGGGAGAAACAGAAAACAGCTGAGCTGCTTGTAAGAGGTGTAGACCAGAGTAACTTAAACAAGACACCCTCTAACATGCTGAGCAGCCTAGAGGCTGTGCTGTGTACTCCAAGTTCTGTTTCCCAGGTTTGTGAGCCCTCACCCATGCTTGGTGGGCTTTGGTGATGCAGGTGTTTTTTAAGATGCTTCTGCTCCTGTAAGCAACCCCTCACCCACAGTCCAGTAAGTCAACCCAATAAAACTCATTGGTTTATCAAACTGGACTTTGGTGGTATCCAAAAGGGTTTCCTGTCTGGGGTGAGCAGACATGTGTGTTTTGTGTCACCAAGAAAAGTTTTGACTTAGTCTACATACCTTGTGGCTCTGCAGCTGTCCTTAGTGGTGGCTTCCTTACTTCCTGCTTACAGACATGACTTACTGAAACCACATTACACTGTATCAATGTGTACCTTTGAAAAGGGAGCTCTATGACCTATGGGCATTTTTTTTGCATTATTTGTTTCCAATCAGCAATAAAAAGACTATTTGCTGTGGTACACGGGATGTGTACCAGATGCAGCATAACACTATTGAAATTGTGATCATTGTATATAAACAGCTGTAGGGGTCCTTGATTTGGATGGGTGAGAGGTATCAATCCAGTCGGGTGATTTTCAGGATTTGATTGGCTGTTATAAAAGGTGGAGTCAGTTTGTTTCTAGGACTAGATAAGGAAACTGAGCCTCACAGTCAATAACGATTTCAATAAACAACGTTAATTGAATCGCCGGTTTTTTGGCAAGTACAGGCAATGAATACAGCATTTGGCAAATGTCTGTGCGTAGACAGATGGGGGTGTGTTGATGGTCAAGGCAGGCTGGGAAGCTGTGACTTGCTTTGCTCAAATCTCTTAGTTAGAGCCTTTTAGCTGGAGAAATACTAAGAACAATTACACTGCAGGAAGATTCCTCATTTTGTGTACTGACAACTGGCTGGCACTAGGCAACCAGATCATGGCTATTTCAATTTCACTCACAGTCTCTTCAAACACATCTTCCTGACCCGGCCATAGTTTGTAGACCAGAGGTTATTAAAACATCTGGCCGAACTTCCTATTACTCAATTTCTTTAACAATTGATGCTCTTCTTGGGTACATATTTAATATTTATTCAAAAATCATGAAATCATTTAAATATGGTCTCAATTCTGATTTGGAAGTATGTATTAATTTGATGCAAATTTATGTATAAAATACAGTTTGATAAGATTCATGTTCGTGGCATGTGTTAAATTTCTGCTGATGACTCAATTACATTAAGACAACTACAGGAGGAGGTGTTCAGCAAATGTGCTTCAGAGTATGTTCTTGTCAAGAAGGCTACAATCATTTGTTAAGTCTCTATTATTACTCAAACAATTTGGCACAATTTAGAGATTAATTGGATGAGACTATGTGCTTAGGTGTGTAGCTCATCAACACCCACAATGGCGACACTCCCTCAGAAGGTCACGGTCTTGTTTGTGTAATTTGGTGAAATTGGGAGGAGCAGGTCAGTCCCTTAATTAAGCCTGTAATATCAATAGGAAATGTTCTACCTGCTCTACTGTTGTCAACAATTACATAATGAAAAGAAATAGGAAAGCAGGCATTGTATTATAGTTATTGATATAATTAAAAGCTGTGAATTAAAGTAATTTATCAGTGTCTCTAATTCTGTAGGCAAGAAGCTTGCATCCTTTTTACATAATAGGTTGTTTAAATGTTTCTGTATTTGTCATGGTGAGTGAGACTGTTAAGCTTAGTGTAGTGGTACTGGCCTGTAATCCTAGCACTCAGGGGGCTAAGGCAGGAGGAGGCCATGGAATTCCTGCCTGGCTTGAATTACAGGAGAGTTTCTGGCTAGCTTGGGCTATAGTGTAAGATCCCAAGTTCCTGCTCTACACAAAAGTTTGGGGGAGTGAGAAAAGAGAGTGCTAGCTTAGTTCTTTGGAGAAAGAGTTGAAAAGAAGTAAACCATAAACTACAAGTTATAGAGAAAAGTTCCCATAAGTATTGATTCAAACAAAAATTTAAAATCATTGGAGATCTATCCTGTGGGTATTATGATAAAAGTTATATGTCATATTATTGAAGTTAAGATTACTATCTTCCTAATAAGACTGCCATGATGACGCCTATGTGAATATGAACTATCAATAATACTGTGTGTTTGTATCTACAGGCTGGAAGGGGAAAACAAAGAGATGTAGCAGTGTCGTACTGAGTTCACCTTCATCTTAAGTTGGTCCCCAGCAGTGAGCTCTGTCACAAAAGGTGAACAATGAGCTCAAGTAATTGACTTTAAAAAGAAAAGGAAATTATTACAGAACCCAGTTTGGAGATTTGCAAAGTTATGAATCATTTACTTATGTATTCATTGTTTATCTTCTAATTCGTGTGTGTGTGTGTGTGTGTGTGTGTGTGTGTGTGTGTGTGTGTGTGTGTGTGTGTGTGCATCATGGTGGCTGTGTTGTGATCAGAGGACCACTTTTAAGAGTCATTTCTCACCTTCTGCCTGGTTGAAGCAAGGTCTCCCTGTGTTGACACTGCACCCACCATAGCTGGCCTGTGTACTTCCATAAAACCTCCCTTTCCTGTCTTACATCCCTCTGTAGGAGTGTTGCCATTACAGACATCCGCCATTGCCTCTGGCTTCTTCCATGGGATCCATGGGTCCAACTCATGTTTCTAGGCATGGGTGTCAAGTGCCTTTATCCCTTGTGCCATTTCTCAGGCCTGGTTTTCACAGTCATTCAGCACTGTTGCCACTGGGTCTGCAGAGGCTGTTGAGAACATCGGGCTATTATGGAAGAGCAAGCTGCATTAGCTCATGAAGCAGAAGCAAGAAGAAAGAGCAATCTGACAGTGGCGTCCCAATACCTCCTTTGGGATCACATTAACATGACAGCTTCCTCCTCCAAGGCCCCGCCCCTTCAGAGTTTCACTGTCCATCATGGCTGGAGTCTAAGCCTTTAACACAAGCATCTGGTCATGTGGTATCTAAACTTCAACAGGCAAAATATAACACAGTAACCTGTAATCTAAGCAAACACAGAATTCAATGCCCAAGTGAAAATCTTTGGGTCTTTCTAAACTTTATTCTCCTCTAATGCTGAAATTTCCTTTCTGGCAATTTCAAAGCTTTGGGGGAAAATGTCCTTTGACTAAAGTGAAGACTGCCTCCCCTTTCCCTTAGCCTTGTCTATATTCTTCCTCTCTGATTCCACTACTCCAGAACCAAACATCACCAAGTGTAGTCATTTAGTCTCTGCTCCTTCCTGTGTTAACTTTGGTCCTGACTGCTGTATGGACAGTATTTGAGGAGATACAGCCAGTGCTTAGGAGAGTTCCATTTTGATATGATGCTGAATTTGTACCTCATCCTGAAGGCCCAGTTTCTGCCTCTCCCAACTACCACTTTCCCCTGTCTTTTGGTGTAGTCCCTTGGTGACTTCTCTGCTTTATCAGCTGAAGATTCTGGTGGCTTTATGATCAGAGAAACTTTACAGTTTTACTTTGCATGACTGCCTTCACCACAGCCTTCCATTCACCTTTACTATTTATAGCAGTAAACTAGAAACTAAACCCATCAACTGACAAAGAAACCTTAAACCAAGTGCTTGTTTTACTGTCCAAAGTGCTCTTGCAAATGCCTGCTCAGATCTACAAACAGCTACAACCAGGAACCAGCACACCACAATCAACATTGCTTGTCTGGGTTATTGTTTTAAATGGAAATCTGAAATGCATCAAAGAAAAGGGAATTACCAGAGACATGCTATAGTTTCATTCCCTACAACAGTTAGAAAAATAAATAGTATTTGTTTGATATTTTAGTTAAAGAATTCTACTATGAACTTATTTGACACATGACAGAGTTAGTAGCTAGACTGGTTTCAAAATATGGAGAAATATAAACCATTTAATTTCTTTATTTGGGGATGCTGTAGGCTAGCTATAGAGGCAAAGAGAGCAACAAACATACACAAGGAGCCTTAAAGAGTAAATTTGATAATAAAAATTTACATTATCATTTTTGCACCAGGATGGTAGGAATGGTGGCACAATGTTCAAGATGTAAACATACCATAATAACTTTCTTACACTCACAATGTCCCAGGGTTACTGCTTTGCTTAAACAGAATAAAGAGACAGGCAGGCAATTCTTTGGTGGACTTCTTTTACATGGACTTCCTATATCCTGTCTCAGCACCAGGACCTTTGCCGAGAGTTCAGCAAGCTTGGTACCAATACCCAGTGTGTGCCATCCATCTGCTGTGTAAACTCACACACAATCAAAGCACCCATGCTAACCTGCTCATTGGTGCTTCACCTTCAGTATCTTAAATCTATCTTGTAGCTCAGGCAAACATTATTAGCCTAAACTACAAGAAACAAACAACGCAGAGATCCTGGCATCTTGAGACCCCAGGAAGTAAACACTGCTTACAGGGCAACACTGTGTTCTAAATACTGATGATAATGATAAAATACAGCTGAAATGACATAACTAAGGTGGCATCTGTTGAAGCAAAGTGAGACCATCAGTACCTGTCAGCAGCACTTGCTTCCCTCCTTCAGGTGCAGCAATTAATAAGCACCCTGCCATGATCCCACACATCAGTGCCTGCCACCACAACAAATAATAGCAGAAAGGGAGGCTGGGGAAGCCAGCTGGCAGGTGCATCAGGCAGAGACCAGCCTAACTTATAATCAGAGTTGCCTCTGGGGTCTCAAAGAATGAGGACAACTCCCTGGGAGGAGCAGTGACTTGATTTAACACTGCAATGCCTGAGCGACACTCCTAGACCCTTTCAGGACAAGTCTGCTGAAGAGCTCAGACAGGTTGCCATGGACATTCCCCTGCCAGAGGGGAGCTGGTGCTTCCTTCCTTGTGACGGTCCATGGAGTCTGCATATATGGTGGTGAGGAGAAGAAATGCCTCCCAGAGGCCCCTGTTCTTGAACACTTGGTTCCTAGTGGGTGGAGCTGTTTGGGGGAGGTTATGGAATGTTTGAGGGGTGGAGCTTTTCCGGAGATCATATGTTACTGGGGTGAGCGTTGAGAGTTCACAGTTGACTCACTACCAGTTCACTCTGTGTGCATCGCAGTGTTGAGGATCTGTCTCCAGCTCCTGGCTCCTGCTGCCTGTATTTGCTATTTGCTGCTGTGATGAGCTCCTATTCCACAGGAACTGTAGGCCTAAATAAACTCTTTATTACATAGGTTGCCTTGGTTTTGGCATTTGACACAGCCACAGAGAAGTAACCGAGAGAGCATATGAGCTTCCCACACAGCAGCGCTGCAGGGACATGGTAGAGGAATCATCCTGGCCCACTAACCTTCTTGGATACTTATCAAGAAGGCAAGGAAGAAACACTGTCATAGGCTGCTGTGACTGCTAAATGTGTGGCTGGCTGAAGTGCCTACTATGGTGTATATTCTGTGGCAAACAGTTGGGAAAGTGGTGATGTCATTGCCAGCTGTGGAGGTGAGTTGTGCTTACATCAGGAAGCAGACATGAATGGATTAGTACGTAGTGTAGTGAGATATCAACCTGTAGTGCTGACTAACTAACATCCAAATGGGCGTGGAAGTGACAGAGGGTAGGACTAAGTCTGGGGTGCCTGACCCCAGCTGGTTCTCTCTTCCTTCCCGTCTGGTCACAGAGAGCAGCCTGGGTGGGTCCTTGGAGCAGGAACTTGTGTTGGTCATCTGTTTCTTGTGTAAGTGCCTTCTCCCCAAATAAAATTATATTAACCTATACTGAGCCTACTCCCATTAATCTTGATCCATACACCCATAACATAGTACAGTTTTTCTCTCTATAGAACTCCAAGTCCATCTTGTAAAAAAAAAATAGGTAGAACAAGACAGTGTTATTCCATTACCCTCAAAACCACCCTTGAAATTGAAAGGTAATTGATGCTTTGCAGTGTAAGTTTTGTAGCTATGTTCAGAAAAGGCTGATCATAAATTGAATTATAATTATAAATTTAATTCAATTTTAAATTGAAACTATTTGAACATAAAGTAAAATTTATACTTACAACCATATATATACAGACACCAGTCAGTAACTGAATGAGTATGGGCCATGTCCAAAGAATTTAATGCAGTTCATAGAAGGTATTATAAATCCTTGTACCTAATATTTTGGTGTTATTTAATCACTTGTTTGTAACTTTTAATACATTCAACACTTTTATAAATGCTTGATTTATGGCTCAGTAGCATGTTTTGTAAATGACCACAACAGGTGAACAGCATCTAGGTTATGGCGCTTGTAAACTGAGCACATCCCAAAAAACATTACAAACCCCTTCCTCAATGATCAATCAACCTCAGAGATTTTCACTTTTCTTTTTATCTCCTCTCATGTTTGAGGTTCTGATCAGCATGTCTAAGAGGATGGTTTCTTGGTGATGTGTAGTAGTTTTTTGTAGAAATGTGTAATATATCTGGTCTCAAATGTACTACTGGGGGTGCTTCCTGTTTAGGATACTAGGAAAAAACTGGATAAAGATTCCTATACTTTCTAGTCTGTACCTATCACTTTGTCTTATAAATGTGGTCAATGACCCATGCATGTGGCATGGTCATTTGGTTATGGAAGCACTTCCCAAGTAACCAGGTTCCATCCATGTCTGGGGTATGTATAAGTGAGATTTATGACATTCTATCTCTCTGTTAGAGTCACTTACTATTGTTTTGATTTGCAGTTTCTGGTGATTATTACATTAATTCCCACTTTATATGCCTACCGGCAACTGAATTTCTTCCATGAAAAATGCCTGCCCAGTTTTTGCTTTTCCATTTGGGAAAGTTGCCTCTTTATTACTAATTTGTTTTACTTATTGAACATGAATTGCAATATGAAGACACTCTCAGGATCAACATTACCTCCTTTTGGGGGTCATTTAAATTTTGGATCACTTTTTATGTTTTAATAATTAGGAGTTTTCTACTCTGAAAAAATAAACCATGTAATTTATCAATCTTTTCTTGGCTATAAGCTGTTTTTAAACCTCTTATAAGAAAGCCCTACAAAGCTGTAGTTATATATGTACGGATACATACATATATATATATATATATATATAATATATATATTGAAATATGTGTATATATTCACATATATTAATGCACACACACACTTAAAGAAAAGAGACTATGAGTTTGAGAGAGCCAGGGAGTATACATGGAAGGCTTTCAAAGGATGAAAGGTAGGAAATGGTGTAATTATATTGTAATTAAAAAAATCCAACTTACAAAAAGAAACTCCTGCTACTATCAAAGACTTAATGACGGGGCCATAATGCTTGCCTAGAGATTTCCTCATCACCTTTCACCTTCCTTCTGGAATTGTCCCCTAACTGATTCTTCAGTGTGCACTTTCCAGTATCGACTGAGTTTCACTCTCTTTCATGAGAATACAATTGTAAAGGATCTATCAAAGTCCAGTCACATCCACAGGCAGTTCTCCCACTATCTTTCTTTTGATGATTCTGTCCTAAATTCTTTCATGGTTTTAACAATATACCTCCTGCAGATCTTTCCACACAATGTGCAATTCCAATTGCTAAGATTATCAATCTGAGATATCCTTCATTTAATCTACTATAAAAAGAACTTCATTCAGGTTTGTTAAACAAAGGCAGGGAGGAGAAAAATAATTACTCATGGTCATTGTTTCATCCTTGCAGCTCAAATGGTATAATAATTATTTCATAGGGATGGCCCAGCTTTCCTCCAATGGGAGAGATGGAGCTCCGTACCATAATCAATCTTGGTTGTATATGGATTTTGCTAATCATCGTTAATCACTCTTATTGTAATCATTTATCTCTGCACTTGAAGTTGTTAGCAGGTGTATCCCGGCATTAAGCAATAACTGTTTTCTGGCTTTTTGATTGGTTCACATATATTATACAGTGAACCCAGTATGACTTTGTGCTTTGAGAGATTACAGACTATTGAGTTCAATATCACTGAGTGGCTTCTTATACATAATTTATATATTACCATCTTGTAATCTTTAACTAGGCAGAGATTGGTGCTCTATTTTCATGTAATTTTGAAACATAAATAACTAATGTACCATGACATAGGGAATCAATAGTATCATGAAACTTCGATAGCTTTTTCTTGTTATTATTCATTCTTTTGTTTTAATTTGTTTTTGTTTTCAAACAAACAGTCCTCTCCTGATGAACAGAACCACTAACTTGGAAATTTATAAAAGACTCCAGGTTTTGTCATGTTGACAAAAATCTAGAGTCACATTGGAGGCAGGAACCCCAGTTTAGGGGTTGACTCCTCAGATTGGCCTGTATGCAAGACTTTGGTGGAGTTTTCTAGATTGAATATTGATGTAGGAGGACCCAGACAACTGTTAGTGCTATCCCTGTGCAGGTGGTCCTTAGTGCTCTAGAAAGCAAGTTGAATAAGCTGTGAAGAGCCATCCAGTAAGTAGCATCCCCTCCATAATCTGTGCTTCAGTTCCTGCCTCCAGGTTCCTGTCTCTAGATTCTGCCTTGAGTCCATACACTGACTCTATTGAATGAAGGATGGTGGTATGGATGTGGGAGAAGAAAGAGCCCCTTTCTTACCATGTGGATTTTGGTTAGTGTTTTATCAAAGTGATAAAAGAGCAAAGTAGCACAGGAAGAACTACTTGTCTGCTGTAATTCTCTATACATTTGAGTTCTGTGTTTCATGTCAGAGCTGTGCTGTGTTAACTTGCTGACATCATTTATGAGAACATGGCTGATACAGAATCAGTTCAAGAATGGAAGGATGCATAATTTCTCTCAACTGTGAAATAAGTGAGATAATAAGGGAAGTTTTAGTGTCTCAACTGTAAATGGGCAACGCTGTCATCTGATGACACTGCTGTATAATAATGACCAGAGAAACATGGTTAAACCTCATATGCAAAACAGTATGCAAAACAGAGGAAATGAGAAGAGATTAGTTTAATATTGCAAAGCATACTGCAACAAGATACTTAAGTAGGTAAATCTTAGCTTAATTACAGCTTAGCCAGTAATTCCTCTTAGCTTAACCAAATAATATAGCTTGAGGGAAACTGGAAATATTTATTCAGTTACTTATTTTTGATTAGCATGCATTAATTGTATATATTAGTAGGACTTAGTGCAGTAACTCAAAGTGTGCTTACTCCATCCACTTGTAAGTCTGGCCTCCTTTTATCTCCCATTGTTGTCCCTCACCACACAGCAACCTCTGCCAATTATTTGTCTGATTTTTGAGTGACTTTAATCTTTAATATTCATACAGAAGAAGTAAGCAAAGATTACAGTTTTGTGTCTGGATGAGTCCAATTAATGTAATACCTATGGGTCCTACTTGATGCAAATGACAGGATTAATAAATACCCCATTGTGTAGGGATCAAGTTGGTCTCCTGCCTTAGCCACACTAAATGTGAGAATGCAGGCATTCCAGTCATTATGACCATTTGCCTCACAAAAGGCAACTTAAGAGAGGAGTTTCCTTGATGAATAGTGAGGAGCATACTTATTGCATATAAGGACAACTGTTTACAGTATAGCTAAGTATTATGCTAATTTAGTAAAGTTTTGGTTAAAAGTTCTCCAAGATTCATGTCTTCACTGGTCATCAATAATTGACTAAGTTTCCCAAACTAGGCATGGTTCCCTATTGTTGAACAGGTCTTAAGGCCAACTAATGTGCAGCTTGGTATAGATAAGGTATGTATATCACTATTGTACTTTTAGGGATATTGTGTCATGTTGGTCAGTGTTGTGGTTCACAGGCATGGATGGGACTGTTGGCTGCTTCTCTCCTTTAGAAGTTTGCATGGTGCCTCCTTGTATCATGAACACTAGTTGTCAAGGCAGAGGCTTTCAGGTCGTATCTATCTCAGGGCCCCTCTAGGTTCTGTGTCTGAAGGGCATGGTGTCTTCATCAATAGGGACTTACCTTCTACTTCTGAGGGGAAACTGGGAACAATAGCAATAGGCTATTTTCTTTTATAGTCTCTAGAACAACACTGACCAGCAACAAAAATGGGGCTTTTCATGGCTATCACTGAGACTTTGTTTGATGGTCTTTGTTACTTTGAGTGAGAATTACAGAAAAGGACATCAAATCAAAATACAAAGTTGTGGAGTCCATTCTCAATGCATACAGCTACAAAAAACTCCCATACCTAAGGCTCAGACATCATTGCAGAGGAGGAGGAAAGAAAATTTGTTAGAACCAGAAGATGGGGAGTCTGCTCTAAGATTGCATCTGCTGGCATTATATCAAGTCTTACTACCATGTCTTCCTAAACACTAGCTGAACAAGTATGAAAATAATAGACATGCTACATGTACTGAATAAAGCATACAAAACCTCACCCCTTGCACAAAGAACTATAGTTGACTAAAGAATGCTGAGAGAAGGAGAAAGTCTTCCCTGGGGAATAACATAGTAACTCATTATTGTCTTAGTTACTGTACTATTGCTGTGATGAAACACTGTGACTACAGCAACCTATACAAGGCAGCATTTGATTGTATCTTGTTTGTAGATCAGAGATTTAGTCTGAGATGACCTTGGCAGAGACTATGGTGATATATAAGCAAATATGGCACAGGAGCAAGAGCTGAGAGCTCACACCTGGTCCTCATGTTGCAGGCAGAATAAAGGATAGATTTTGGGGTGGTGTGAGCATTTGAAACCTTAAAGCCCAGCCTTAGTGACACATCTCCTCCAATAAGGCCATATTTCCTAATCCTCCTCAAATGGTGTCTAAGCATTAAAACATATGAGCCTATGAGCACCATTCTCACTCAAATCACCAGTTTTCTGATACCAAGTGGTCAGAGCTGAAAACATATTTGACATGGGATGTCCTTCTATAGATGCAAATATATGTGGCATTTATGGGTTGATGAATAAATCTGTTTTGGCCAATGAACTGGCAGAATTTAGCAAGGCTGAAAACCCAAACAAAGGGAAAGAGAGAAAGAAGACAGAGTCAAGGAGATGCCATGTAGCCGCTGGAGAAGCTAGATGCAAGGTCCACGTGGAGATAAACAGATAAATAGAAATGAGTTAATATTTTAAGAGAGAGCTAGCCAGTAAGAAGTCTAAGCCATTGGCCAAATATTATAAATACATATTAAGTCTCTGAGTGATTATCTTATAAGCAGCTTCAGGTACCTGATGGTCAGAAAGAAACTGGTTTAAGTGGGACCAACAGGGTGGAGAAAATTCTCTCTCTACACATATAAACAAGTAACATTACACAGACTGTTTAAGTTGTGTTTATGAATGTATATGCAACAGCAATTGATGAATAAAGAGGCCATGAATTAGAAAGAGAGCATGGAGGAGTATGTGGGAAGTTTTGGAGGCAGGATAAATAAGGGAGAAATGATACAATTATATTATAATCTCAAAAATAAAAGAAACACACACACACACACACACACACACACACACACACACACACACACACACACACAGGAAGGTCTATTCTGAACCATGCTTCAGAAGCATGTCTGTCATGGAGGGTAAGTGGCAGGAAGAGACTGCGTGGTCTTCAGTGCCATCTAGGAAGCAGAATAGCGGGTGCCACTGAAGACCAAGCAAACAGGCTGCTGCGTTTCCTCTTTTAAATTCAACCTTGGACTCCAGCCACATTCAGGCGTGTTTTCCCAGCTCAGCTACGTGTCCCTGGAGACCCATTCACAAGCACATTTTATACCATGTATGTATTAGCAGGATTACTGCTCTATTTCAGACAAATGAGAGGGCTTTCCAATTTCCATTTCTGTGGCTCCTTCAAGTTATTTCATTGGAACATTGTAATATCCATTGCAGAGGTCATGGGCATCTTTGAATAAATGTATACCCAGATGTTTTATTGCATCACCTGTGAACAGGATTGCCTTCATGAATTCTTTCTTGGCAATTTCCTGTTGATGTATCATCTGCTCTGAGTTTTGAATTTTATCTCAGAAGCGGCAACATTACTGAGTCCCCTCATTAGTTCTACTGACTTTGTGGTGTGATGTTTAGGATTTTACTGACATTTTGCAGTACCTTCTGAAAAGAGAAAGCTTATCAGGCTTCCTTTTTGTTTGAACTGTTTCTTTTCTGTCTCTGACATCCCTTGCTAAACTTCCAGTATTGAATGGACAAGACCACTTAGAGTGGACATTCTTTCCATGTTCTAGAGCATAAAAAATGGGTTTAACTTTTACACATTGTGTAGATGGCAGTTGTAATGTATGTTGCATTGGTAAAATGTCATGTGCTGTTACGATAAATCTTTCCGCTAAAAGCTGCCTGAGCCTCACCGCCACGTCTGAGCTTTACGCCAGCTGCCAGGCCGAGTTAGGCCCAAATGAATACACAGAAACTTGTATTAGGTTTAAAGCTGCTAGGACAATGACTAGCATTCTCATCTGTTAGCTCAGTCTTAACTATCATAAATCTATATATTTTATAAGACTTATCTTATCGGATGCCTTATTGGCGTCCCTCCACGCAGGTGGCTCACATCCTGCCGCTGGAGGAGGAAGGGGGAAAAGGGACCCTTCCTGTTTCTCCTCCGCTTAAATATGAATCTCCTTGCTATGTCACTTCCTGCCTGGATCATCATTTATCTACTACATTTCCCAGAATCCTCTTTGACTTCTAGTCCTGTCTAACTTCCTGTCTCATTGGACATACAGTATTTTATTTAACAATCAATAAGATAAACATGTAAAGAAGTACATTCCCCATCAATGTGCTATTTCAGCTCACTAATAGGCTGGTTCTGGGAGTGGATTTGTCATTCCCTCCCTGACTCAGACCTAAGAAAGTTCCAGGACTACATAAGGAGCAAGGGGGCAAAACAGAAAGGAAAACAGTAATTAGTGTTAACAACATTGTGCAACTGGGAAAAACCAGAATGTGGACAATTGCCAAAAGATGTTACTGAGTGGGAGGAGAAGCTAGAAGCTGACCTGTGCTGGGAGCTGTTCTGCTGGCAGCTCCTGGAGGGGACTTCAATGCCACTACTTTCAGGCTTCCCTGATCAGCTTCTACTGTTGACACCTTTGTTTACTCTCTCAGCTGCTAGGCACTCTGGAACCCAGTTGGCTGCTATTTAGCTGTCTGCTGCTTCTGCTTGCTATATATTCTTTTACATTTGCTTGCTCTATGCCTAATAGACTCCCTTGTTCTAAACCCACAACACAGTGATTATAAATCATTTTTGTATCATCTAGAACAATGGCTGTGTACTATTGATATTTAGCGTGATTTCTAATCTTGATAGTAATTTTGGCATACTCTGGAAGAAAGAGCCTCAACTGAAGTATTGATTTCATTAGATTGCTAGATTGATGATTGGTGTTTTTCTACATCTAATGCAATGTTAATATTTGATCACCATCATTCATCATGTTGATATTGTGTGTTGTAATTATGGGTTTTTCTGGTGTAGAACTATCATTAAAGTTAGGGAATAAACTCATATTTTTGAGAATAATCGTGTTGACTTGTTGAAGGATTCAGCTCACTGGTATTTTGTTCTGAGGTTTGTATTTTGCTTTGTTTTCCATTTGTGTTCAACAAAGATGTTGGGCCATGATTTTTATTTGTGGCCTTATTTCTTGTCTGTGTTTGGTGTCAGGTAACTCTAGCCTCATAGTATGAGTTTGCAAGGGTCCCTCCCCTTTTAATTCCTTGAGCAGTTTTAGGAGACTTGTGTTTTGTCTAGTTCTACAGTGAAGACAGTTGGCCCTGTACCTTTATTGGAAGATAATTTTAGTTGCTTTAGTCTCACTCCTCATTGTTAGTTTGGTTGAGTTTCCTGTGTTGTCATGCCTCTGTTTCAGTAGGCTATTTGTATGTAAATATTCATGCATTATTCCATATTTTCTGAGTTGCTATGTACTAACTGCCTATAATTGTCACTAATTGTGTTTTATATATCTGTGGGATCTTCTGTTGTATCTCCTCTTTCATCAATGATTGTGTTTATTTTGTCCTGTCTCCTTTTCTAAGTTAGTCTACCTAGAGTTTCATTGATATTATATTTTTTAGAATGAACTTATTTATTAATATTTCCTACAGTAATTGCTATTTTGTTCATTTCTCCCCTTCGTCATGTCTTCTAATTTTGGGCATGCCTTTCCTAAATAAAAGAATGGACATTGAATTTGTTACTTTAAAATGTTTTGATTTTGGGACTTTTGAGACAATGTAGCCTAGGCTGGGCTCAAACTCAGAAACTTTGCCTCAGTCTCCCATATACCGGGAATACATGACCTATATTTTTTTGGCATAGTTGTTTATTACTGCAAAATTACTGTTTTTTTTGCAGTTTTTTCTAAGTTCTAGGATTTTGTTTTCATATTTTTATTTATCTCAAGGATTACATATTTTTATCTGTTGTGGAAATGACTTACTCTGTTGTCAAGGATGACTGTGACCTCTTAGGCTCAGACAGAACTCATGTCCAAGCATCCCTCACAGGGAATAATGACTTAGCCTTTATTTCTATACCTAGTTTGTTTCAAGAAAATTTAAATTTTTCCTTTGGAATTCTTTGGAGGCACCATTTCTTTTATTTATGAGCATGGTGTTAAAGATCCATGGATCAGAGTTTCTGATCTTTCTTTTGTTGTTATATTCAAGTTTTATTCCATGATGGTCAGAGATAAGA
This sequence comes from Cricetulus griseus, assembly GCF_003668045.3. Lineage (NCBI taxonomy): Eukaryota > Metazoa > Chordata > Mammalia > Rodentia > Cricetidae > Cricetulus > Cricetulus griseus. Next base: position 3,189,173 of record NW_023276806.1, read on the forward strand.
TTTTTTAATTTATCAAGACTTGTTTTTGAAACCTAATATCTGACCTTTTCTTTAGCATGTTTGATAAGCTGCAAAGAATGTTCATTCTGTATCCATTGGCTGCAATGTTCTGCAATGCTGTTGAGCTATTTGATGTATTGTAAATGTTAACTGGAGCTAAGAGCTTTGCCTTGTCAACTTACTATTTAGTTCCCACCAAATGTGAATATGGTCCTTCTCACTAATCATGGCAATTTGATCATTTTTCTACATTATTGTAAAGCAGCTTAAGCAAACACTGTGTGTGTGTGTGTGTGTGTGTGTGTGTGTGTGTGTGTGTGTATGTGTGTGTGTGTAAATATATGTATATGTATATTGACTCGAATCTAGAATTATTTGGGACAGGCAGAAATTCTGTAGACTATACAATGAAAAAAATGTAGAAAAAACAACAACGAACATGTCAATTGGCGAAATTACCATACACAGAACCAGGTGGTAGATACTTACCTGTGTTGCACAGATAGGAAATGACAGATAGGTAGTGACTATGAGTCACCCCAATTGTCCTGCTGCTGACTAATCTTGGTAAGTCCAAAGTTGTTGTTCTTTCTGGGATCCATCAAGGGGCCATGGGCAAAGGCTCTTGGGGAAGTATTCTTAGAGACTCTTGATCCTGAGTTGTTGAATGAAATGTAAGGGCACTTCCTGTGAGCTCAGCACCTGTTCTCGGCCATTCCATCTGACTTCACCACAGTGACTAATAAATTATTTTCTCAGAGAAAACAATTGTCATTTACAGTCTCACCTCTGAAGCACCCACCTTGTTTTCGTGTTTCATTTTGCAAAAGTTCTTCTGATTTTGCTGACACGTGGTTTCTACTAAGAACATGGCCAGATGACTCTTTCCTCTGCATCACTGATGGAACTGATCAATTTGTTATGGATTAATCTGCTGCCTTTAGGTGATTATGGTGTCTATTGATCCCCCTAATAGCCTTTCACTGTGGAATGTTTTTTCCCCAAACAAATTTTGTTTTATAATTATTCAAATGTAATGTTTCTTAAGTAGGCATTACCGATTATTCTTCAGTACAACATTTTTATTGTTACATTTTCCGAAATAATAGCTATTGATTTCTTGTGTAATAATGTATCCAGGTCTGTTAATGCATCTTTATTAGATTTCCTACCCTATTTTGTATGCAACTCTCCCCTTCAGTCTTCATCATTTACAAACCAGTTTTGTGTTCATTTATTTTACTGGAAATATACAATAGATTTTTCAGATAGAATAAGCCTCTGTTATGCTAACTGAAACTTGCCTGTGAATGTCACAAGTGAGTCACAGAACAACCACTCTCAAGGGCACACATTTTGCTGTGTTGCGTTCCTTCCCTGGGGTTTCCTCAACATAGAATGGGACGCCAAATAATGGATAAACAAAACACATCACTTACAAAGTTTCAGATAGTGCTCAGAAATAATAATAAAAAAATAACGGGATCCTGTGTTTTTTTTTGTGACATGTTAAGTATGACAAACACATAAAGACAGGTTCCCCATGATCTCAATCAGATGAGAAAACTATATATAAATGTTCGTTTCATAAAATTTGATAATAGGATGGTGGCTTTCAAGAGCTGGAGAGAAGAGAGGCAGGATGGGGAAAGGTTGACCTACTGCAAGCAGGACACCCTATGTGATGCTGCACCCTACATAATTTACATGATAGCAATGTATTTTTCAAATGCCAGAAGTAGTTTTGGAATTTCACACGCACAAGAGAGGGTGGATATTTGAGGTGCTAGATACGTTTGCACTGATATAAGCATTGTGTAAGGTACACAGCCTCTAAACATGGAATGGCTACCACTGAAATGCTCATGCTTGATTTTTTAGGTGCAATTTATATTAATTTAATTTTAAAAGTCTGACCAGGCAATATATCATAGCTCAAGTTTATTTTATCAGATATATGTGTGCTCAGACACAATATGTTTTATCTGGGCCTTTTACAAAGGTTGCCACAGGAGAATAGTCAAAGGATTAATGAGGCCAGATGAGTTCTACTTCTAGCCTCACACAAGCTGTTTTGATAAACTGGCTTCTTGGAATCTTCTGACTAAATTCCCTTTTCTCTTGGCACTTCATCTTTAAATCAACAAAACATTGAATTCTTCTGATTCAAACATCTGACTTTCTCTTAGGTTGCCATCAAGAGGAATCTCTGAGTTTCCATGAATAGCTGCCATTATAGTAACACTATACTTTGCTAATGTAATGTGGTAAAATTATAAGAGTGCCCATTGGGAAAAATAAGTTAGAAAACAGAAGATCCTCTGTGTATTTTCCAAAAGGAAGTTTTATTATTGTCCATTATCCAAAGTTTTTATTGGTCTCCATTATCCACCAAGAAATGTACTTTGACCGACCATATCTGTGATGATGATGGGCTCCACAGGGAAGAGATGTTTTCCTGAATTCCTATTTATTTTTAGGGAAAGAACTCAGTAACCTGTAGTTGAGTTCTGTAAGTGGGAACTTACTTGTCAGTGAGTCTTTGGCACCTTCTGAGCTTGCCTTTCTTATGGGATGGCTAAAGTCCATCTGCTGTCAGGAAGCTGACAGCAGATCCTCTGACAAACTTAAAACCTCTTTGCCGAATTAGGTAAACACTGTCTCTAGCCCAGCAGTGTCAACTCTGAGCAGAAGGCTGATATTCTGGTTGCTGTGGAGGACACCTCCACCATATCTGAGAGTTTGCTTTTGATATTTTAGCTTTTATTTTATTATTGCAATGATGAGGAAAATTGAGGGTTAGACTCTGGGGTGGAGATTCATTCAGTCCATAGTGAATTTCGGATAGTTGTCCCTCCTCTTAGTAGACCCTAAAGGAGCTGCTTGGAATTAAAAACAAAATGAAGGCTTAGTTTACATATATGAATGTTTGCATGTATGGGTGTACATTATGCGGGTGAATGCCTACAGAGGCCAGAGGAGGGTGCTGGGTCACCTAGAAGTGCAGTTACAGGCAGTGATGAGCTTATTGTGGGTGCTAAGAACCAAACCCCAGTTTTCTGCAAGAGCTGTCTGTTGTTTTAACCATGGAGCCATCTCTCATGAAATGTTAACTGTGTAAGAGGCTTTAGTCTCTTCACACCCTGATTTTATTACCTAGGAGAAAGGAAAAGGCTTACCCCATTTTTGCACCACCAGTGATTTTGTTTTCTTGCAGGGTTGTAGAGCAATTTTATTTTAATTACATTTCTATTAATTATTTGAGAATTTCATAATTGTATTTTGATCATATTCACCTCCACATCTATTCTCCCTTCTATTCTCACCCAATGTTGAGATTTCATTTTTTATTCATCCTTTCCTAATCAAGTCCAGTCAGCCTATGTGTGTCCCATCAGTAGAAACCCCGACTCTAACTCTCCCTGTAGCTATCAAATTCTCACAGCTTCTCAGCTAACTGCGGGGTTACCTATTCGCCTTCTCCTCCATGCAGGGATTTTTGTTTGGCTTAGTTATGTACATTCTGTCACAATCTCCACGAGTCCATACGGGCATCTATCCTGTTGTGACCAGAAAGCACTGTTCCTTTGAGGTCATGGACCACTTCTGCTCTTATAGTCTTTCTGTTCCCTCTTTTCCAGGGATAACTGAGCCTGTGGGTGTGATGTGAATTTCAAATTCAGGGTTAAAGACAGACACTTGTTCTCTGCACACTGACCAGTTTGGGGGATGACTCTGTACTGATTGCAGTCTACCACGAAGAGAAGCTTCTCCAGTGCAGTTGGAGATGAGTCTTCTAACTTCACTGGAGCAGATTAGTGGAGTGACAGCCTTGTTGCCTGTTGTGTAGTTGAGATCACAGCAGTCATGCCCACTGGTGGAGTGCTGTGGTGGAACACCCTTTGTCTTCCTCATGGAAGCACAGCAAGAGGGTGGCTGTCTACCTGCCTACAGAGCAGGCATGGACAAGGAGTTTCCAGCAGCTGTTAAGGGGTTCTTCTGTTTCATGCATCACGAGAGAACTGAAATCCTGCCATTTCTTTGAGAGGGTTTTAGCCACTAGAAAATGTGAACACAGAAAATTTACTGATGTTTGCCCCAAGGCCAGGTAGAAGGCCAACATGAGCTGAAGGAAGGCCAACTCCTTGTAGCTTGTCATCAGTAGAGATGCACATCTGGAAAACCAACAGATAAGCTCTTTAATATACCGCCCTGAGTGGACTGCTTTCTCAGTGTTCTGTTGTTTGATGTCATTAACCAACACACACCATTGTTGAGAGAATTGCATATCAGAGCTCACATGACCTGATTCTGCCTCTTTTAACCAAGATGGCCTTCAAATGTGCTGATAACTTTAATAACATTTGAAATTATGCAACGGGAATATTGTTCAACATTGGGTTGATGGATTATGGGCTGGTCATTTGATAGGGGGTGGACACCAAATTAGTCATATGAGGAATTTCATCAGGACAGGAAAAGAGTGAGCTTAGGAAAACTCAATGAAGAAGAAAGGTTAAAACTGTTTTACTTTTATTTTTAAACAGAGGATCGTGTCTTCCCTGGAAAGGAGAAGAATATTTGGAGCCATTACAATTGTACACCAAATAGCATAAAACAAGATGCATTCACTCACAGTTTGAAAATGTTGGGAACAGCCCGTGGCGATGGAATATGATACCGGTTCATGTTATGAGGGTCAAAAAAAATCAGAATGCCACTCTCCAAGATTTTTTCTTCTTGAGTATGCTTATGTTTTACTTTTAAAAAAGTAAAAAGAGAAATAGCACCAATGTAAATGTCTGTAAAAGCCAAAATTTCACTTACTTTGACATTTCAGCTTTCCTTCCTATTGTGTTGCCTTTCAAAGGACCAATGTCAGAACTCATTGGTTGTTGGCATAGCCTGGCCAGTCCTGGGCAAAGCATCATACAGTACAGTAGTATGAAAGAGACTGCAATGATCAAAGTGAAAAACATATGGTTGTTCTTCATCCTGTGAACTTTTCACTGGAACACAGTTAAGTGAAGCTTGGTCTTAAAAGCAGAAAATGCTGATATTGATGGTACTGGATATGCTGCTACTATCTAGAAAGGTAAATGTTCAAGCTAAATGACTATAGAGTAATAAAAGTGCATTAAATAAACATGAAAACATGCAAGTCAAAACAATAAACAGAAAGTGGCCTACAGAAAGTGTTAGTCTAGGAGATGAGCAAAGCCTTCAAATATCCAACCATGCCATTGTTATTTTATGTGCACAAACTAGTTGTACAAACAAGGCTGCATATGACTTTGTTTATAAATACTAAAAAAATTGTTCTAAAATAAACTGCAAAGAAAAATGAGTATTAACCCCTAATATGTTTGTGTTTCATCCTGTAATTGATAGTTTGCATATTGCAGTGAACGGGCCCAACATTTTCTCAGATAGGAAGAGTCTGAGACCATATGACAGATAATAACCAGCTGAGGGTGGAACTTTCTTATTTACTGTACCTTCCTCACGTCTGAGGATCACAGTTCATTGTTCAAGAACAAACGCAATGTTTTACTTAAAATTGTTCTGTGCATTATAAAGTTAATATGGAGGAATGAGGTATGCATTGCTTTACAGTCTCCTTCCCTGTTGATCATCTTTCATGCGAGATTTCCAGAACACCGTGGGAGACAATGTGATGAAAGTCTGATCTGTGAGAGTGCACTACTGATCTTCAAAGCCAGCAATAATGTCCCTGCAATACAAAGACAGAATGTGAACTTTGCGTTTGTATCAGAAGCATGGATTTCTGCTTTGTGCCATGGAAATACTGCCTACTGCAAAATCCTAATTTTCAGACAAACATTCATTGTAGAGTCATACCCATTCAATTAGCTAATGATGGGTAATATAAATATATGTTCTCCACAAATCCTGCATGCCGATTAATTTCTGAGGTGAGTGGCTGCTAGTTCTGTCCTGATGACTCAGTGAATACATGGCTTTACCTATGTGACATAATGAAATTTATTTTTATTGCTAGAACTTCAGAGCCACATTGGTTCTAGGTCATAGGTAACACTTCTCCTTGTGGGAGGAATTGTGAAAGGAGACAAAGATTTCGATTGTGAAAGTGGCATGGGGTGTCCTTATGTGGAGTTGAGTTTTCCCACAGGGACAAGGGAGGGACCCAGTATTCAAACGAAAAGCTGAGATGCAAAGCAAACACAATGTGGAATTGTGTAAGGGACTATGTGGGAAGGGGAAAGGGGGTTTCAGCCATTCTCTGCCAGTCAACTTTGCTGAGACTAATGTGTGAGAAAATAATTTAGAAGGTCTCCTGGACTCGCAGTGAAGAAGACCCACAGAGCCTGCAGGAAATCTCCTCTGAAGATGTGTATGGTAGTTTTTAAACATTCAGATTCACGAAAATGGCTAGTTTTGATGAAGCAGAGTTCAAACTGACCCCAAATTAACTGTGGATATTTGCATGGGAAATGTCCCCCAGGCTCATGTGTTCCAACAGTTGATCCTGATTGGTGCTGCTGATGACCTTATGGCACCTTTAAGAGCAGGGGTCTAGCTGCAGGAATTGTGTCACTGGGGCAGGCCTTGGGCATTTACAGTTTGATTTATTCTGATCTCCGTGCTTGCTTCTTGCAAGTGAAATGTGACCTAGATACTTCTGATTGACAGGCTGGCTGAGTGTGTTCCTGTTATATTTCCTCATGGCCCACGTCCCATCTGGACTGTAACTCACATAAGCCCCTTCTCCCTCTAAGTTGCCTTCAGTTATGGAGCTTTACAACAACAAAAAGTCACTAATATCTACCCCACATCACATTCTACATCGTAAAAGAAATGTATCTGTATATTTCCCAGACATGACTTCTTAATTCTGTCCTTAGTTAAAAAATCGTTTTAATTAGAGAACATGTCGACTCTTCCAGGGCACAAACATTGAGTTTTATGTCTAAGCTAATATTTATATGCATCAATTTCACTTGTTTAGTTTTCAAAATCTCTAACTTTATTTTGGGGGAAGGTACAGGAAAAATACTTAATTCAAGGTTTCCTTGAACCTTTAATTTTTGGTTTGCCGAACACTGTAACAAGACATTTTAATAACTCAGATTTAAATTTTGCTTTTCTAAGTTCATTTTTTATGGGAACTTTTTTAAGTTAAATATATTGCCACAAATTAGTTTATATTTTGATTCAACTTGTCAGTATGTAAACACTGGTCATATCAGGTCATCCCCGGCAGGTATTTTCATCACACGATACATACACTTTAGAAAACCATGGCTTTTAGCATATCATCTAAAAATAGATCTCAGCAGAGGCAGTGCTCAGTGATGTTTTGACAAATAATAAGACACAATGGTTATATACTGAAATACATGTAACACAAGATCTGGGAAATATTTTGTATCTGAACTACAGTTAAAAAATATCATCTCTTTCAGAAAATTTCTTAATTCCAGAAATGAACATTGAGTCTCCCCTAAACTGCAAAATGGAAATGTTAGCCTAACTCCACCTGAATCCACCCACATATTCCCACATTGGAGTTGACACAATTAAAAGTACCATTTAAGCATCAGGGACTTAATATGTCAAAAGTTATATTCAAAGGTATTTCTAAGCTAAGCAAAATTTCAAAATGTAACTTAATAAAAATGATTTTTATCTTTCATCTGCAAAGCTGTCAAGACCATGATGCCTACATGATGCTGTTAGTGCATCCTCTTGATCAATATTTTGACACCCATTTTAAGCTCCTACTGAACTTAAGTAACTGTGTTAAGGAAGCCAAGACTTTCATTAAACCCTTGCAAACACGTTCTCTCTCTTCCATTTCTGCACATCTGTCTGTGCTAGCTCCTTTTTACCCTGTATCAGGAGGTCACATCCTTTAATCATACTTCAAGAAATAGTTTCCATGTGACTTCCTGTGTGAATTCTTCTATTTCAGCATCAGGGATAGCATTGTCCTCGTTATACCATCTAGTCTTTTCTTTCATATCCCCCAGCTTGAATGGATGATCCCAGCTCCTGTGAGCCCTCAGGTATGGAGGCTGGCAAATGAGTATCAGTCAGTGTTAAAAAGCAGCCATGTGAAAAGCTAAAGACAGAAGGGCTGTGCTGTGTCAGAGGCAGAAATTTTGAGGATTCTAATGGATAATATAGAGTATTTACTCACAGACATCTGTCCTCCTTGTAACTTTGTTGTTTTTGTTGTTGTTGTTGTTGCTGTTGAAGAGAAAGATCAGCTCCACCTCTAAGTTTCATGTCTACAAAAGGACATCTGAAAAATTGGAAAATGCCTCAGTCTTCACATTTTCATCTTTTTCCCCATCCTAGGATCTCCCTTTGGCCCAGTTGCTTCCATTTGCATTTCTAGAGATGAATATTCTTCTAATTTCTCTATAAGTCATCTTAAAATCGCTTTATGTTAAGTAAAATATAAATAAAGCAAGAGTAACTTTCTGAAAATAGTTAAGTTCATTGCGAGCATGAAGTTACTTAACATGAAGGGGTTTTAAGATGAATTATAGCGAAATTGGAAGAATATTGAACTTCAGATTTTTGAATGTTGATATGAACAAGAGGCATAATGTAATAAAAAAATTTTTCTACAGAAATTAATATTTGAGGATGTTTATTCCTGTGACAGAGGGGATATTTTCTTGGTATATTTGCTTCACAAATGTCTTGGCACACACTTTTTTAAAAAATCACTCAGCAGGCATTTCTTTAAACAATAGCGGTAGGTAGGAGATGAGCCATATACCAGGGAAAAATGGCATTTTAATTTGTTATAATTATACATCATTCTTATTTTAAATCAGCCCATCTTTATAAATGAATTAAAACCTGAAAGTCTGAAGGCATTTGGAAGGATTCACTCACACGCTGAAGTCTGTTTGAGTTTTGGTTTGTCACCTGTGGAGAAATAAATCTAGTTATGTGGTACATGGGTCAGTTATTCTGAGTCATGGGTGTTCTTCACCTTTGATACTGGACTGTTGTATGTATACTGAACAAACAAGAGAATTCACATATCCAGTGCAGAGTAGACACACTGGCAGTGGAGGTGAAAGGCTTTTTGGGGAACAGAATGCAACATGACATCCCCGTTGAAGGAACTAAGCAGCAAAGGGGTATGCCAGGGCACAAGAGATGTGTTTCCTTAGGCAAAATAATTTACAAGGAGAGAATAATATTAAAAGTTTCTTCATGATGTTTGCCAATTTGTCCTCTAGCTTCCTTCTTAGCTAAACATTTATTTTGATGGTTGGGACATCTCAGTGATTGATCAGCGCTCAGAAGCCTGAGTATTCAGGTGCATTCATGCTCCTCCTGGAGAAGCCAGGTGTTTTTATGAGGAACAATGGCAACAATCTATCCATAACTGCCTCAGGAATTTATAGCCACTGACAAAGACTCAAAGTAACAGCTACAAACCCATGCCAGCACAGACTAAGAACCTCTGTGCCGGTATTCAACTCAGTCCTTCTCTTAGGAATTTGAGTCCTTTTAGTAAAATGGGTTTTCACATTGTGTTGTCCTACTTTGTGTTTTCTGAGTTCTTTTTTGAAAGTCTTGATTGTAGCACTTGATGGAATTTATTTGTCATCATAAAAAAAACTACACAGTTAAGATACGAAACTGTTTTCTAGAGACAACAGCTGTGTAAACATTAAATGTTTCTGTGAAAATGAAATATCAATTCTGTGTATCATATATATTTGTAATTTGGGAGGCATAAAACTTTTCTTTTTCTCTAAGATTGGCATGACTCCAGGAGATGTATGGACAGTTGTGTTTGTTTGTTATTTTCGTCAAGTGGATGCTCATATGAAGCCATGGTGGGACCATATCACATTTTAGTAATAAGGCAGCCATCAATGTCAACTTACAGAGGTATACATCATCAGGGAGAGACAGAGCTGTATAATATTTAAATAAAAAGTTTCAATATGGGCATTGGATCTTGGGCTGTAACTTAACCTATTCCTGGGTTATTTTTAAGAGAAGAGAGTGGAACCTTATACCATTCTCTTGTTTTTACAGAGTCTGTGTTCTTTATAATCATTTGGGAGAATATCTTCTCAACCAACTCTTCAGCCGCCCTAAAGTAATTATTGATTGGTTTATTGTGGGTCCTAACCAACACAGGAAAGAAAGTTATCACTAAAAGTACAGCCACACTCAAAAGATTTTGACTTCTCTGAATGAAGAAATAATACCATGTGCTTGACACCGCACTTTATAATTTAACACCTCAGTGGTTTTAATGTAACAAATGGCAGATGTGTAATTTCTACTTTCAACTTCAGTAAGAGATGGGTTTTCCTCTGCCACTTAGAATTTACATCCATGTCTATTGGCTCCAGGAAGGCCGTCTTAATACAGCGGGCATGCCAGTCATCAAAATGTTCCAATTTATATGTGATCCACTGCGTAATTTTGTTCTATTTAGGGTGCTTATTTTCTTAGTCAATGTCAAGTTGTCATACAAAGCTCCAAGGACATTCTCTGTAATGGTGATTGGCAGGACTTATTTCAATAAACAGAAGAAGCTGCTTTTCTTTTTCTTAAAAAAAAAAAAAAACTTCACCTTATTTAATCGTTATTCTCCATAAGGAGTAATTCTCAAAATGTGGACCCCAAAACCAGAAAATTCACATCATATCAGAGAATTTATAAGGTGAAAATTTTCAGAGCCAACTGAAAGTACTGTCTCAACCATGTAGAGGTGGGATCCAAGGTTGTGGTTTTAGTGAGATTTCTGGGTAATTCTTGGTCTACTTTGGGAGCAACTAGTATACAAATGCAGTATGACAAAAATCAGTAGCTCAAGAAGTAGACAATACAAGAGGAATAAGAAGATGCCAGGTAATCAACTCATTTCTCTTTGCAGGGTGGTGTATGCATTTGTAATGCATTGAAATTCTCAAGATGTTTTCATATCATAGTTCTTTCAGGAGAGCCCTCAGAGTTAAACGCCATGGCCAACTCTCATCTCCTCTTCAACATTGCAACACCTAAAAGGCCAAGAGTGATTCTTTTCCTCAAAAGCCACTCAACTATAGATAGTACTGAGCATTATTTCTTGGCTACAGATTATTTATAAATTTATAGTCTATCTTGACATTATGAAGAGTCCCATAGAAAAGAAGTATTTCTTAAACGTATGGCATAGGGATATATGGAATGGCTCAGTGGCTAAGAGCACTGGCTACTTTGGGGGGGAACCCATATTTAGTTCCCAGGATCTGTATGCTCGCTCACAGGCATTCAAAACTCTAGTTTCTTGGGATCTGATAACCTCTTCTGAACTTTGCAGCCACCAGTCTCTCACACACAGTGAATCAACACACATGCAGACAAAACATGGAATTCTAACACACATAACATAAATAAATTTAATTTGTTAAAGCATGGTATGTTTGTTACACCAGCATCAACACTGTGTCTAACTCTGGTTATTGTTCTTAATTCTCAGTGATATAGTGTAGTACTCAGAGGAAAGACCTGCCTCCACTTTCACTCATTAAGATCTGAGTGGGGTAAAGTCATCAGATACAGCCTTAGCCTCCCAGTACTTCTTCACTTGCTGTGCTGAGGGACTGAAATATTGTCAAACTCCCCAACTGAGAATCTACGCAATAGTCTAGAGGCTACCTTAAATGCCCTTCTCTGATAATGAGATTGATAACCTCATTATATGCCATCCTAGAGCCGTCATCCAGCAGCTGATGGAAGCAGAAGCAGATACACACAGCTAAACACTGAGCTGAACTCTGGAATGCAGTTGCAGAGAGGGAGGAGTGATGAGCAAAGGGGTCAAGATCAGGCTGGAGAAACCTACAGAAACAGCTGACCTGAGCAAGTAGGAGCTCATGGACCCCAGACTGATATCTGGGAAACCAACATAGGACTGATCCAGACACCCTGAAGGAGGAAGTCAGTTTGGAGGTCTGGACAATCTATGGGGCCTCTGGTGGAGGATAAGTATTTACCCTGAATACACAAATTAACTTTGGGAGCCCTCTCCACATAGAGGGATACTGTCTCAGCCTAGACACATGGGGGAGGGCCTAGGCCCTGATCCAAATGATATGACATGTTTTGAAGATTCCCCCATGGAAGGCCTCACACAATAGGAGGCCAGTGGGGGGGGGGCTGGGAGGAGGGGAGGGAGAGGGAACTGGGATTGAAATGTAAAACAAACTTGTTTCTAATTTAAAAAAATAAGTGGAAAAAAAGAAATGATGTCAAACTCATTGTAAAACTTAAGGAAATTTTAGTTTTATTTTTCTTCTTCCCCCACATTTCAGTTTTTTCCAGGGCATCCCTCTTTTGTTGACTCCTGAGAGCATTTCTGATCCCTACTCTGTGCTAGGTCCCAGTCCAGGCAATAGAAAAGCAAATACCAAGGCTTTTTAAAAGTAGAATAGGTTTCTGTATCTAGAAATAAGCACCCGTCTCCTTGACCTGCTGTGTAGCAGCCTCCTCTCTCTTTCTCTCTCTCCACATGCCCTTCCCTTTATTACAGCATAAAGCATTCCTTTGCAATTAGAAAAGCAGTCATATTATTCCTCCCCAAGCCCTGTAGAAGCTCATCATTGTATCTAATAAAACAACAATCTTTAATATTCCCCTCTCAAGAGAACTTCCAACATTATCTAACACCTGTCACTCCGGCAGACAGTGCTGTAACTTTCAGCTACTGTTTGTTCCTTCACCATGCTATGTGTGTGCTCACCTCAGGTCCTCTGTCCTGGATGTTTTATCCCTGAAATTTGCATAGCTAATTGTCTTTTCAATGTGTTCACCCCATCAGCAGGCTTCCCTGACTGACAGTTTATTAAACAGCAATGTATCCCCCACAACACTTAAAGGCTGATCCCTTGACAAATGTAAAGTTGAAAGTACTGATCAATACATGTGCACATAGCGTTTGTTCTATGTCAATTTATAATTCTTCCTTCTCGTTTCACATTTTATTGTATCCATTACTGGATGCTGAGTTTGTTTTAACCTGTTCTCTTTATCTGGTTCTACTAGCATCTACAAAGTTATGTGTTTTTGTCATTTAGAATTAGAAGTTTGGGACATTGTAAAATAAGCAACAAAACTATCAAATTCCTTTATATCAACAGACATCATAATTCACACAGCATAGTTTTCCCTTAAGTACATTATTGTGAAACACATGCATGACACATGGATAGGTCTGAATAAGCAACCAAACACAACATTAGATACCACAGAGCAGATTCCCACATTCCATTATGGAAGTTGCACAAATATATCTGGTAACTGAAGAAAATATGGGGAGGTGGAAAAAGGGACAACTAGACTTTGTCAGAAGTAATTTGCACAATGGGAGACTCCACTCCTTATTCAAATGCACCTACATCCATTAGCTTCTGATGAAAAAGGAACAACCTTGAGATATTTGCAATGTTCACACTGTTTTCATGACTATGAATGAAGGTTTATGTATGTGTAGGAAAAAAATGATGATTTTTGTGTGTTTGCCCAATTCTATTGTGGAGTATGTTTATATTTGGTATAAAGGGTTCTGGCAGGAGGCTTACAGCAGGTAGGTTGGGGTTGGCTAAAATGTTCTGAGGGCTGTTGAATCATTTCATATAGGTATCATTCTTCTCATGGCTCTTTAGTCTTCTAGAAAGAGGTCTCTCCATCCCCTAAAGTTCTCTCCTGAGGAGTTTCTCTCCAAAAGTTTTCTCCTCAAATGTTCTTTCTCTAGAAGCTCTCTTAAAGTTCTCTTTAGATGTTCTTCTTAAAAATTCTCCCCCTTAAAAGAGTCTTTCCTTAAATATTCTCCTGATGTTCTTTCTAGAAATTCTCTAAAAGTTCCTTCTTATCCCACAAGGCTTCCAGTTTTTGTATATCCACAGACAATTAGCAAGTCTCTGACCGCAGGGCATGCAGATCTCTCAGAGCCAGGAAGGCAGATAAAATCTTGAGAAAAGTGGCATCCTCATGTCTCAGAGGGGAGGCATGACTTGTAAAATGTGACTGTTGTTAACTGCTAACTGATTAAAGGGGACTGATTAAATGTGACTCTTAACTGATTAAAGGGGACTTCACAGTGCTATATCAAAGGGAAAAACTAAGGCCATCTATTGTGAGATGCAGAAGCTGCTGCTTCCAGCTTCAGTAAGCACTAGGGCACGTTTACTGCTGATGCCTCCTGAGAAAGAATTTCTTTTCTCTGGGGCCTTTTTGAGAATATAAAGCACCCAGTATAGTTTCTATATATCAAGATTATACAGCCAAATTCACAGCAACAGATATTCTGGAGTCTGTATTTCTTGCAGACTTTGCAAGGCAAGTTTTCTCCATCAGAACTTAATTCTGCTGGGTTGATACCTTGAATATTAATTGTTAATCCTGCACTAATTGATAAAGGCCCCTTTATCATTTGGGACTTGTATACAATACAGAGTTATTTTACATTTCCTTTTTATATCCACAGGACAGGCTATTTACTTGGTATTAAACACTTAATGTACGTAAATAACCAAGCAGTTCCACTTAGCTTTAAATACTTTTCAGCATATCTCTGTCATAAAGATAGCTACTTCTTATCTTTCTTACCACCAAAGCAGTTCTTACTCCAGTCTATCCTTCAGGAGCTGTGAGTCTGGGATTTACCTTAGTCATCATTTTCATTTGCTGCAGTTATTCGATGTATGGTGTGTAGCCAGCAAGGCCGAAAATAAGCTTCCTGATTGCAAGTATGAGAAGAAACTTCTGGAACTCTCACACCATGGGGATTTCCCGTGAGTAGACATCTCCTGACACAGCTCAGCTCTCCATTTCATAATCTGTGCTTCCTAATATATTCCATGTACATGAATCAATGAGCATTGATTGGACTGGTTTTTGAGAAATAAGGTTATAGTATGAGTTAGGAATATGACATACACATTCAAAAGTTCAACATAATGATATAAAACAGAGACATAGTACAATGCCTCCATGAATGATTGTTTGGTTATAGGTAAAATACTTTTTCGTGTGTGAATGGATTTGAGATATTCATTTTCAGACTTGTCCTTTAGTGTATTTACCACGGCTAAGATTTAATATGAACTAAGTTTTACTAAGTCCTTGATTAAGTAGTACATCAAATTTATTTCCCCCTCTCTAAAACCTATGAAGTTAGAACAATGCAAACAGTGAAATGAAGCTTGCAGGAGCAAAGAAATCAGAAAAACAGTGATTACGTTTATGTTTGGAGGAGCATTTCTATAATTCATCATCTAGTTGGTGTGTTGTAGTTTGATTTTCTTTGGACCTCCAGCTCCTAAATAATGACATGGAGACTTCTTACTAAGTATGAAAGCTTAGGCTTTTTCCCACATAGCTCTTAAAACTTAAATTAACAAGCTTATATTAATCTATGTTCTGCCACATGGCTCATTATCTCTCTTCCATTCTGTATGTCTGACTTTCTCAAATCTCAGATTTTTCCTCGAGTTCCTCTCTCTCCCAGAAGTCCTGCCCATCCTCTCCTGACTAGCTATAGACCATTCAGCTCTTTATTAAACCAATCAAAAGGCGCCTTAGGCAGATGAGGTACAACAGGCACATCGTCACAGTGTACAAAAAGTTTATTCCACAGCAGTACCATCATTTTTGACACTGTAAGTCGGTGTAGACTTTTATAGTTGTCACATGAAGGCAAAAGGCTGCAGTCTGCAATCTTCATCATTAAAAAAGACAATAGCTTTTCAGCTGTGCCAGGGATTTTATGTGTGCTGTCCCACTGGTCTTCACAGGTTTGTGATCTGATTGCTGATGGCTTCACTACATCACCAATAGGGTCTTCATGGTGCTCAAAACAGGTGAAATGGGATTCAAACCTGAGTCTATCTGGATCTATCTCTCCTCTGATTCTCACATTGTGAGGCTGCAGGGTGCTGTAAAGACTCACTGTTAGGCTAGCATTTTCCTTCCCTCTCTTTGTTTCATTGAGTTATTTATTGTACCTTAAAAACTCAGAGGACCCCCTCGCCTGTTGTTGGAAGCAATCAGGTAGGACAGTAAAATTATGTAGCCATCTTGCTAGGATTCAGCTTGTAGCTCAACTCCAGAGAGCCTAATGCACTATGACAGCCAAGAGGGGAATAAGGCTGCATGGGCACCCTGACAGTAACTGGTGGAGATAGTCTAGAATTGAGTAACAGCTTCCTGGATGAGAAATAACTCCCCAGCTATCCCTGTATGCTACTGTGTGGCCACATGAATGAAAACTGGAAACTGAGGTTGTCTTTATCACGGTATAGAATCAAAGGGAGTGACTTGAGTCAGGTGAGGTTGTCTTTATTCTCTGCCTTTCACCCACCTGAATTCTTCAAGGTGAATAAAAGAATGGCTTCCTGTTTCTTTCTTTTCTTTCATTTTTTTTCTAATTTAGAAGTCATCAGTCATCTTCTCTCTTCTGCCACAGATCAAGGAAGTTGTTTAGCCATAATTTACCTGTTACATGACAGTATATGATGCATATGTCTCCAAACATGTCTGTTACCCAGTGAAGAGGGAGTCATGTGTATACATCACTCTGCCTGATGATGCTACCTAAAGATACATGGGGGATATTCTGAAGTGTCTCGGGAAGAGTGTGATGTCATTGGCCCTGTGCGCATGGACCACAGTTCAGTATCCAGGCATGGTCATTGCTGCTGTGTAACACTAGCCAGCGATACCAGGCTAGATGACCAGCTGAGTATGAACAAGGATAATATTTCTTTCTCCTTAGTACTGAGTGTTGATATTTGTGATTTTTAAGCTCCTCTTAACTTCCATATATTTCTAAATTGACTTTTAAAGGACTTCTTTACAGAGATGGCTCAATGTTACAACCATGAATTAGTTTCCCTGTAAATAGTCATTATATTTGATTGACTTACTTTTCTTTGCTTTTACCTCCATGAAAGTCAAACTAGCATTAATAGAATTTAATTTGGATTATTGCATCTTTTCCCAAGGAACATGGGTTTTCTGACCACAAGATTAGAGCCTTTACTGAGGAACTATGATGTAATGGGTCTCCGTAAAGAAATTCAAGTAAAATCTGTCATCTTATTTGACCATGTTAAAAAGAGTTCTGGCATCCTGAGCATAGCATTATGTTGGCCCTGTTTCCTTATAGGGAACAAGTGTTTCTCTTTTAACAAATAAGATTCCAGCAATAAAATAAATGAAGGAATTTGTTAAAATGCAAATTTTAGAGTTCATTTTCCTAAAAGTAAATATGTATGTATATGCATTTTGCATGTAGGTCCTGTGTGAGTACCTGTAAGTGTGCAGTCAGAAGAATGAGTCTTGAATGAAATGAGTCTTGAAAACCAGGGGACACTGAAGTAAAATGCTCTGTGGTGGACTATATAAAACAGCAATAACCATTTAAATACTCAATACTCGCCTACATGACTCACAAATTGAATTCAATTTGGATTGTGAAGAATCCTCTATGACTGGTATATTTGACCACTTGCCTTGTATTTATTTATGAAATCCTTGGCCACCCTGATCTTCCCCAAAACAAACAAATGAGGACACAAACTAAGCACTGTAGAGTAACGTGGGTCAAATTATATCACCTCTGATCCAAGAGGGAAACTGGTTTCCAGACAGTATTCCAGGCAGCAAGGCCCCCTCCCACCCCACCCCACCCCTGTCCCTTGAATTCCCTCTGGCTCTGCACTGTGCCCTTGGCTGATAAGAAGTCTTGCTGTGGAGAACCCATTGTCTCTGCTTTCATTAGCTGTGCTCCACTCTTTTGTATCCACTCAGTAAAAAACTTTGACAAAATCTAATCAAAAGAGTATTAAAGGGAAATCGTCGCCCTCTTTTCTGTAAAATGTGAGACAATTGCTCCTCAGTTGTGCAGTGATTTATGGTATATCTAAGTGAGTGGGCGCACTGGAAAGAGATGTGTAAGGGTGATAAATATTCATGAGCATAGTTAACACTAAAACACTTCTTCTCTGCTATGAACCCCACTTTTCTTATTTCCTCTTGCTACAGTGGAAGACATATTAAAATATTAATTTTCCGCTTTGCTGGAATGATTTCGGAGTCGAGCGCCATTAAGATTCCAAAAGTAAATATGAGAACTCGGGGATACTGCTCACTCTAATACTCCTCCTCCTCTGCTTTTCAGAACAAGTTATTTGCTTTTTAAAAAGAGCCATCTCAGAAGTTCTGGTTTCTCTATGAGATGCATACCTAGGCCAGAGCAAGCATCATGGGCCCAGTGAAATGCTGTGCCCACTTGGCAAGCATCACCGGCTTGTAAATAATCAAAGGCAATGTTCTGCAGGCAGGACGGTGTGTGGTGGGCAGGCCCCATTCTACAGCCGTAAAGAGTCTCCACTAAGTCAGTGCATCCTTCTGCTAGAGGAACTAATGGCTGGAAACTGCCACGCGGGTCATAGCTGTATGAGGGAGGCAATTGCTCAGGTTTAGCAGGTGACCAGCACACAGCAATTACAGGGTTAACTGCTTTGAAGAGGTTTGCCCTTGGAGGTGGTCAAAAGTGAGTTATAAACTGTGAGTTTTCCAAGTGTGTGGGAGAGACAAACAGTGGTCTCCACTTGTTCTCCAATTTTCATTTTTCTTTACTTTTAAACTGGACTTAATGGCTTTTGAATTTAATTTTGTTTGGAGTCCATTGTTTAAACCAACATTCATAGAACTATAGAACTATAGACCACTTCATTTAATTATTTAATTTTACACACACACACACACACACACACACACACACACGACTTTGTTCTTATTCTACACCACCACCCTCTTCTCTCATATACCCCTTTGCTTGTAACTTGCTCCCTACAATTTCCCCTTCTGCTTTCTTGCTGTATTATCCCATCAAATTCTCTTGTCTCTCCTCTGAGCCCCAACTCTTGCTTCCTTCTAATTTTCTCCTCTCTACTTTTCATGAACTTAGATGTATAACGAAATGCAATCTACTTTTTTGTGTCTTTATGAGACTTTAATGTATGTATGGATTTCTTTGTCTTTGGATCTATATACATGCTTCTTGTGCTTTTTCTTCTGTTCTTTTTGTTTGTCTTCTCTTTACATGTCTATTTTCCAGTGGGAGAGAAGAAGAAAGGGTGTGGATTTGGGTGGGTAGGGAAGTGGAGAGGATCTGGGAGTAGTTGGGGAAGGGGAAACTATGAGCAGAACATATTGTATTAGAAAAATATGTTTTAAACTAAAAGCAAAATAACTTGCATTAAAATCTCCTGCTTTGGCGGCAGCCTTTGGGACCTGAGTCACCATTAGTCCACCACAGAGTGCTGAAGTGACTTCTGCTCAGGGAGAAACTACCACATTCTGAACTAGGTCTGCCTGAGCAAAGTCTTAACAGGGAAGGAAAGGGCAGCACCCTACAGTGAGGGTTCCAGTTCTTTGGTTTACTCTCTGTACCAACTGAACATGTATCCTGCTGAAAACAAACAGCAAAAATTTGCACATGGTCGTTCTAAAATGGTTTCAGAAATTACACTCTGCTTTTTAACCCAGTTCTCACATCTAGCTTGTAAGACAGGCCCAGCAGGTATAATTTAATATTACAGATGGAGCCTAGATATTATACAATGGGCCAGATGGGTTGTGTAAATACAGTTGAGACTCATGAGTCAGAAACCCAGAAACCCACACAGTAGTCTTTCGTGGGCTGACCTGTTGGAGCACATGGGCAAGGAGCTTTCTAGGGAAAGGCAAACCGAAAGTTCTTTGGGCAGAATCTGGAAACTGCTAACAGCAGTGTTTTTTTCGGGCTTCCTCTGCTAGAATTTCCAAAACATTGAGTCAAGAAGGAATTCTCTATGCAAGAGATTATTGGGGAAATTACTAGAGAAAGAACATGGAGGAGAGCCCAATAACAGAAGGACACAAGTGTCCAATGCATGTTTTTCAGGGGAGGAAAGCAGAAAGGACAGAAATCACACAGGTAGGGACAGAGAGAGAGGAAAGGAAGGTTGTAGGCTGACTGGGAGAACTCATGCCTGTAATCCCAGCTTCTGAGAGGGCAAGGCAGGAGGATCGGGAGCTCAAGAGAGCAGATTCTGGTCAATGTGTGAGCCCTGCCCCGTGCTGCACCCCAGGACCCACCGTAGTAGAACTCTAACCCATTTTATCACAGTGCCCAAGCTTAAATAATGTTAGGAAGCTCTGTAACCAGTTATCTAATTCAGCTGTGTCTAGGCAACTGTCTTGAACTCTCAGTCCTACTTTCTGACAGTGTTGTGGGAGGGAGGTTCTGGAGCCTGCTCTGGTTCTGTGGCTGCCTGATCCCTTTTTTTTTTCTTTTGTCATGATTTTTATGTTTTTAATTTTTTTCTATTTCATTTTACATTCCAACCATAGTTCTCCCTCCCACCCTTCTGCTTGCCCCCCTCTCCTCCTCCTACCTCCCACTTGCCCCCTTGCCCACCCCCAGTCCACTCCTCCCAATGGGTAAGGGCTCCCAAGGGAGGTCAACACGGTCTGGTAAAGTAGGTTGGGGCAGGGACAGGCCCCTCTCCCATGCTTTAAGGCTGAGCATGGCTTCCCACCATGGGGAGTGTGGTGTGTGCTCCAACAAGGAAGCTCATGTACCAGGTTTGTGCCATGGTTCTACTTCCAGGGCTCCCTCAGCTAATGCAAGCTTCACAACTGTCTCCCACATATGGAGGGCTTAGTCTGGTCCCCTGGACTCTCCACTGTTGTAGATCTACAGTTCATGAGTTTCCACAAGTTTGGTTCAGCTGTCTCTGTAGATTCCTCCATCAGGTTCTTGCTCTCCCTTCCTTATATATGCCCTCCTCTGGTTGCGGGGGCTGCCTGATTCTTACATTTGTTTTGTTCTGTTTTAACTTTTATGTATGCCATTACTCAAATGAACTACACCTAATTGTTCTAAAGAATTTTCTACTTAGCAATGCTTTAAGGAATTAACAGTCGTTATGTAAAAAACAAATAGCTACAGCTAATACAACTCATAACAAAATTTGCCAGTCTTTCCATGTTTATGTTTATATCCATGGTTATGGATATCTATTGCTAATGAATATCCTAGAGTTCCAGAGAAAGACCCAACTGCCTGCCTCAAGTTCAGCTGTATGAAAGTGTTTCTATGAAGCATCCTGGCATACAGTGGACAATGTAACTAAACTTTCTGTTAAATGGTTTGTTAATACAGTGAAAAAATGCTCCTGTATTGTTAAAATAAGCAGTGCTTTGGAAGGTCACTTCAGAAAAAAATCTCCTTTAAATACTGATTTTGAACAATGTATGAGACAGTGAAGAGATGCAGGGAATATTACAGAATCTTGGATTTTGAATTTGAAAATTTTTAGAAATATATTGAATTTCTCAGTT
Source organism: Cricetulus griseus (assembly GCF_003668045.3). NCBI lineage: Eukaryota > Metazoa > Chordata > Mammalia > Rodentia > Cricetidae > Cricetulus > Cricetulus griseus. Next base: position 3,210,581 of record NW_023276806.1, read on the forward strand.
CACTTTGGCAAGATAAGTTAAATTTCGGGAAGTCCGTTCTAGTTGTATTTCTAAGAAAGAGACTGAAGACCCTAATGATTCATGTTCCAAGCCTTTGTTCCAATAAAACATCTTCACTTAAAATCAAGTTTTGAACATATGCATTGCTTTGCATTATTATTTATAATTACTATATTTTATAATTATGGTTATTCGTATAATTGCCTTGTATGGTTTTCACTTTGATGCCTATCAACATAGTAGCTTTGTGACATCTTTTATGAGAAAATTTTGTAAAGTTGCAGTTAACCAAGACTGTCAGTTATAGAGTCAACTGCTCCAGGTACCAATGTAAGATTAGCAAAGAATGCCCATGTAAATGCAGAAACCAACTAATCCCTGAGTATTTGGGGCAGGAATTGTCTGCAAACTTGCCTTTTTCATGAATATACCTTCGATATTTCCCCCTTTTATATTTTTCATCTTCCTTAGCACGACACGGCATACTGTTTCTTTCCATCTAGATCTCTCACAGTTATATCCAAAGTGTCAACAGAGAAGGTATCATTTCTCTTAGAATTTCATTTCCTACCTGAGTAGTTGTAACCTCAAGAAAGAGCTGATTAGGCCAAATTGGGATAGTGATTCACCATTTAAAAATTTAAAAAATAAAGTGTGTAAATCATCCATTAATTTCCTGCTGGTGATTCAATAATTTAACATTTCTAGGCAGAATGGCTCATGGACAACAGTGCTTGACACCAGACCTGATGGCCAGAGCTTGATTACTGGAACAAACATAATTAAATAAAAGAAACAACATCTACCCAAGAGTTCTCTGTCTCCCTACATCATGTGGCTATCCTTTGTGAGAGCATGTGTATGTTACTTACACATAAACATACAAGACAGATAAATTCATTAACAAACACAATATAATTTAAAAATAATATAGAGATTTGGGACTACTTGTTGGTGGATTTAGGGGAGTAGGATACAGTGCATTGATTAATTATATTTTTGTCTTTTTTGCGTGGTAAATAAATTTTTATTTGAAATATTTTTCAACTTACAATGAGTTTATTGAAACCTTTTTATATATATTAAAATTTGAAATTTTGTCATGTACTTTCAAAGAAATATTTCTTGTCATATTCCAAGACTTTGGTTAAGGAATATCTCTAGGAAGTTGAAGACATTTAACATTTATTTTTTGTTATTATTGAGACAAGATCTTACTGTGGAGTTCTGTTTGGAATTAATACACTATATAGACCAGTACCATCTGGTACCTCTGCCTATGTCTTTGTCTTGCCTGTCTTCTAAGTTACAGGCTTGGACCACCAGGCCTGTCACCATGTATATGGGAAGGTTAAGTTTTAATTGAAGAACCAAAATAAGAAATTGTATGACTTAAAGGAATAACCTACATTTATTAAGTCGTACTTGGTAGCCCAAAGTATTGCTTTTCCAATAAATTGTAGAATTAATAGCAAGTTTGATGTAAAACAAAAAAGTTGACTTTTCTAGCACAATCACAGTTAATTTATTTATCTAAGTTTGAAGAAATCAAGTCCATTCACAATCTCCTTAGATAACTGGTTGAGTATTGACATTTCACAAGCTTGGATTAATCAGTACTAAAACATTTTGCAAAAAATCATGTTGAAACAAAAGCCTCTAGAAGAAACTAGGATGCACAGGTCAACAAAAAGCAAAGCCACTTGTTCTGGCTGTGGTCACATTACTGAGATGTATTTGGTCATAAATGCTTGGCTGTCAGCGGAGATTGTATTTCTAGTGCATACAAGAGGCTTTTTCTGAGCTAAAAAATCCTATCATCTTACATAATAAGGGTGCTCTGTGAATTTTATGGCTGATTAAGATGTATTTATGTGGCTTATGTGATTTCATTAAAACCATTTTGTGTAGTGATGGCTTGAGCATTTTAAAGGAGAAATTCCCCAACAATTAGTTTACCCAAGGAGGTACGCTGCTATCAGTTTTAACTTCCACTGTGTTGGGTTTCTATTGCATTTTTGCCATTAAAAAGCTATTTTCTTTCTATGATTCTATGGCTCCTAATGGACAGATATTGAGATATTTATCTACCTGGCAATTTCAGGAATATGTGTCTGTCTTAGTCTGCACAATCCCAACATAAAGTGATTAGAGAGGAAGGAAATAAATAGAATAGATCCCAAGAAAAGAAAGCAGTTGTGTGCTACAAATGGGATGCTTTCCAATTCCTGTTTTTTTTTTTTCCCCTATTTCAGGTGTTCTTTTCACACGGCGATATTTCTTACAAACAACCACACAGTTTCTTCACTTGTGTGCAAGATTGTTTTCTGAAAGGCACCTTGCATCTCTCCTCATGACAGGGCAATACAATAAGGATGAAAGAGAAATGATTTGAATGCAAGATTTCAGAGAATTGAAACAGTACCTTGAGAAGCCTCACAGGCAGACGATGCTTCCACGAACTAAAGGGGTTGAAATGAGTCAGTGGCATGATTTTGGGAGCATTCTTCTGTCTTAAACTATAGGTATTTTAGAGTCTGAGGCCATGGGAAGGGAAACATTAATGATTGTGGTTCCCTGCTACTCTACTATGGGAAAAATTTTCCATCTGGAGTGTCATTTGGGGAGCAGTAAAACTCCTTAGCCCATGTGACAGTCAGATTTTCATTATGGTGAAAATATGAAGTACCCAGGAGAGGAAAACTTAAAAGAAAAGGCAGCTTTTCTCTTTAATTTTTCCCGTATCTCTGTGGGCCCTGCCTCTGGTTTTCTGGGCCTGTGCCAGGGGTTCTTGGCAACCTCTCGAAGATGGGGGTGAAATAGCAACAGGAAAAAGTAGACACTAATGTATCTTTAAAACGGACAAATATCTGTTCACCAGGGAACACATTTGTGGGAGACCAAAGGACCTATCCATCCAGGTCTAGCATAGGAATCCAGAGTTCACTGAGGTCCTGTACAAGATGAGAATGACTCAATGCCAATTACATCATCAAAGTCCTACTGGAGAGTGCATGAGGATTCACAAAAGCTATATCCCCTAAGTGTCAGGCATATCTTGCAAACAACTCTACAAAAACTTCCCAGAATCTGCTCCCTGCGTAAATCAACTGCAGGGGCTGGGGTGCCGCTCTGAGAATTCGAATGCTTGTATGTTCTGCGAGGTTCTCCATGTCTCTAACTCAGCTCCTTGAGAGCTCTGAGTCCCCTCTTCTCCCCTGCAGGGTACTGGACATAGGGCGTTTGCAACCCGCAGGAGATAGTTATACAACTCATGCCCCAGTGGCTTCCAAGATCAATTCTGTGAAAGGTCACACCTGCTCCCATTGTTGTCATGGACCAGCGACCAAGAGTTTTGGGTCATTTCCTTCCAGGTACCTTCCCATGACTTTACAGGGTCTGCCCATTTAGAGGTATCAGGCATGAGAGATTTAGAACTGGAATATGCCACGTAGAATGTGAAGGTAAAAACAAGTTGAAAGGAAGGTTAGGGTTAAAACAGAAAATCCAGAAACAGTTGGGAGCAGAGCTGGGTTGAAATGGCCAAGCTGATCATATGAGTGGAAGGTCCGGGCTCCGGAAGAGCCAACCAGTCCCTGTGAATTCTGACCAGCCCTTGGGAAGTACCCTCTGAGGAGCATGTGTAAGGCAATGGTGCTCTTTCGTGTTCTTCCTTCTAATTACAGCTGATTAAATTTACACAGAGCACATGAACCCCCATTAGCCTGAGGTATGGCATGCCCAGAGTGCTGGCTAATCTTAAAACAAATTACCTCATCTCTGTCCAGTTCCTGGCACCAGTCCTGTAAATGACTCTAACATCTCATGACCCCTCCCCAGGGAGTTTCTCTTATTTTCCCCCAGCTTTCTTCAAAAAGTCTGGTTTTGCTTTTCCTAGTCACCCTCCAATCATGCCATTCCCTATTGACCTGAAACAACAGAGTCAAGCTCACATCTTGGGGTGACACCTAGAGACCTGAGTCTCTGAATCAAGCCATCTGGATTAGGAGAGTTCTCTTCACTCTCCACAAAAGAATCCCCTTACTGTAAAGGATTTACCTTCCACAAACCTGCCCAAAAGACTTTAAATAGTTTATAGAGATAAGGACAAGGAGGAAATTCATCCGAGCATTGTGCATCGTGTTTCAAACCATCCCTAAATAGTGGAAGCAGCTAGACATTTGATAAGATGATCTTATGATAGGGGGTGTTCTTCTGTATATATGTTTCTCTTATTGGTTGATTAATAAGACACTGATTGGCCAGAGGAGGCAGGAAAATAGGCAGGGCTAGGAGATGAGGAGAATGCTGGAGAGAGGCAGAGAGGTGCTGCTAAGAGACACCATGTAGAGACTGGAAAGATAGGGCATGCCAGGCATTCCCTGTTAAGATAAGGCCATGTAGAAATAAATAGATTAGTAGTTATGGGATAATAATTAAGAGAGAGCTAGCCAGTAAGAAGCCCTAGTTGTTGGCCAACAGTTTTATAACTAATATAGTGTCCCTTTGTTTATTTGGGGCTAATTGGCTTCAGGACCAGGCTGGAAAGAAACTCCAGCAACAATCCTGTAACTTTTGTTTAAAAGAATTACTTTATTCAGTTGCTCATGTGGGCTATGTGTGGGCTGATTGCTAGCACCCACATCTAGTTGCTATAACTCTTGGTAAATTAGTTCCAGGGAACCTGGTATCCTCTTCTGGCTCCTGTGGACACTGACTACATATGACACATAGAGACCCACAAATACACATAAATAAAAAACCATGAAATCTTTAAAAATGAAACATATTTGAAAGAATATTCAAACTCTGAAACTATTGCTTAAACTTCAATGTTTTGCAGAAGAAAAGTGACATCACTGTGTAGGAAATAACAAGCATTTTGGAATTTCATTCACTCCACGTCCATTTTCCATGATTTCAAAGTTGAGTTTTCTAATCAGAGTTAAGTGGCATGTTGCAGGTGTAGATAATATTTTTTGATGAAGGAGTTTGATGGTGTGGTATTTATTAAGACACAATTCATTAAAAGAAACTGTGAACAATTGTATCACATTCTTCCCTTTGTTTTTATTTCATACACGATTCAGACTAAGAATTATTGCCTACAAGAAATTCTTTTCTACTCTTTAATAATAGAGACCTTGCTTATTCTTGTGTGTCAGGGTATTTTCTGTACTTACTCTTTGCATGACCCCCATGTAGACATTAGAATTTAGAAATGAAGTAGTAGGGTTAGCATAATAGTGCATACTTAAGAATCTTCATGTGAAAACAATTTAATTTCTCTTATAATGTATCTTTTTGTCTAAAATTTAATTTTCTGACAGAAAGTAAATAGATAAGCTTGTATTTAATTAAATATGGAAATATCTGAACATGGCAACATCAAGCATGTCATGAATGGTAACAACAAAGGGACTTAAAAATGGAATGTGAAACTACTGTACACCCTTATGAAACATAAGAATTATTTGGCAGGCTGGAAAGCACTGTAGACTAGGAAATGGTTAAAATGCTGCAGAAGACATACACCTATGCATGCACACACAGAAACACGCATGCACATAGACACACAGACACACACACAGATACATACATGCACACAGAAACGTAAACACTCATATGCCCACAGACACATTCATGTATGCACATTTATGTGCAGATATACACACACGCAACACATGAATCACCTGTGAAGTAACAGGATGTCTCCACATAAAAATAAAATTGCCTGGGTGACCCACAGAAACAGTTAATTGTCCAGTGAAAGGACCCAGTTTCGCACTTCACTTGTGTAGAAGCTGTGTTAAGTGAAAGCCTTAGACAGAAAACATGCCACTGAGTATATGAGTTTCTATGTCTGTCTGTGAATAGCCACCTTGTCAAGCTACCAGGCAATAACAGGGCACCAGGAGCCTGCTAGTCTTCTGAGGCCTGGCCAGCAGTGAAATTGTGAACTGATTATTGGCAAGGGGGAACTCTGCTATCATAGATGAAAAAGGAATGATTAAATAAAGGAGATTGTTTTTGTGAAAAATACTTTTATTACTTTAATTGTTATTATGTTTTTACTTATTTATCTTGTGTGTGTATGCCACAAGATGTCAGTGGACAGAATGGGTTCTCTGCTTCAGGCCCATGGGTCCCAGGGATCAAACTCAGGTCACGAGGCTCATTGGAAAATGCTTTTACATTCCAAGCCATCTTACCAGTTCCTGGTTGATCTTCAGCCAATACTTACCTACACATGAGATGATGGTCTAAGTCCTCGCCCTGATTTCCTCAAACAGTTTGAATATAACATTAAAACTTCCCCTTTAAAGAAAATTAATAAGTGAGAAGATCAACAAAATTGTTCTGTGTTGTCTCATGCCAGCAGGTCTTGGTGCCGTTAACCAGATTGAACTCTGGGACTCTGTGAACAGACATAGTAAGGAATTGACATCACCCATGATGATGGGAACAAATGGCTACACTCAGACTGGAGGGTTTGGTAATTATTTTGAAAGCAGGTCTTATTGATTACTTCATATCAGGAAAATTGATACCAACATGTTCAAATATTTATAAATTATAAGTAATGGTAATATAATGAAATCAATAATAAAATAATTAGGAAGCAGATATGAACAATTTATATTAATTATCCACAAAGAACACAGTTGTCCCACAGCTATTTACCAGGACTGATTTTTGTTTACTAAGAACATCAGGCATATGTCTAATACATACTTTGATTTTTAAAGATCACTCCGAAGTAGTGAAGCACTACAACCGAAGGTGAGACGCAGAGGGTTAGATGATCAATTAGCTTACTTCAAACATGACTGGTAAGGATTGTGTCTAATGGGCTGATGGCTGTGCCTGTAACACAGCGAGAAACCCCTCTGCTAATTTACTCTTCTTACAATTTAGTGATATTTTGGCTCAACATCTAGACTAAACCCTAAAATTTCAAGTAGAGGCTTCAACACTCCACAGATTTATTTTCAAGAACACTAAGACACAGATCTTTCAATCATGAAGTAATATTCTTCTGTTGTATGAATGTTTAAGTATCAAAGGAATGCACGCACGCACGCACGCACGCACGCACGCACGCACGCACGCACGCACGCACGCACGCACGCACGCACGCATGCACACACACACACAAACACCCCTTTTTAGTTTTGTTAGGATAAAGTAAGAGACTGATTTATCCTCTTATTTTAGACAATGGATAAAGAATTTACAGTACAGTTAGAAAACAATGTCATTCGGGATGTTGATCACCAGTCTGCTCCAGACTTATAATTCATAGAATAACTATCCCTAAGAGATTAAAACAGAGGAACAACCTCACAGTCTGGCCCAACTTAACCCCTGAAGAAAGATACCCTGCTGTTCATTATGCACAAGAAGCCCAGCTGGAGCCACCCAAATTCCCAGAGTTGAATGATCCTGATCCTGCAGACATCCAGGCTTTCAGGATAGGACTGACACTGTAGCAGAAGGGAGACCATTGCACATAGTGAGATTTGGAGGATCTCTTGGCATTCTCCTTATGTATGCATGAAGAGATAATGGAATTGGGGGACTGGGTTGCTGGGGGATTCAATTTGATTCTTAATGGTCTATAGTACATTTTTACCAGTTGCCTTAGAAGAGTATATTTTAGTAGTGTAGTGACTGATCTCTTGTACATGCTCAAGGATGTTGATGTATTAAAAATGTGTGAGCTTGTCCATCAACATATAAACCTTTTTAAAGCTTTGGTAATGGTCCATGTTTAATTTGTCATCTAGCAGTTTTCATCTCTCTGTTTACTATCTATCTTATCTGACCTTCCCTCTAATTATTCAAGCCCTTTATCTCTGGGAAGAATTGCATGACCCTTTCACCCTAGCATCTGCAGATACTAAACAGTCATGGGATTCTGGAACAGATACACACGGTGGCTGTTTCCAATAGCACCTTCTGGCTTCTGCAGTCCTGCTTCTTCCTTTGGCTAAGTTCATGTCTCAGATCTCTGATGCTCCTAGCATTCAGAACATAGATGTGGAATCACCTCAACTATCTCAAAGAACAGGATGCCTGTGTATTGACGTGAAGTTTTTAGGAATCACTGAAGATGGTGGGAGATCCATTTGTACTGTTTACCATATCCTTCAAAATGTCTTCAGTTGTATTATTATTAGTCGTGTAACTGCCTTTTCTCCATGAATAACCTAGTTGCATTTGTGTTGACTGAGAGGAGGCTGATGAGAGAAAATGCAAAAGAAATCTAATTACAGTTACTTAAGAGAGAATAAATGAGGAGTCTGAATAGCATATTGAAAATATGGAATGTGGTTAAAATATGAGCTTTGAAGTTATGAATTCAAACAATTCAGGTGGAAGATAATAAAGGACATTCATGAGTTTTTCACCTGGATGATGGCTATGAATGGGCTTCAGTAACGTTGGGTGAGATGTACTGAGACACAGAGAAAAGTGTGATACAAAACCAATGTCTAGTATTATGTGATCATTTTTGTCAACTAAAGTTTAATCTGTCTATTAATACAAGTGAATCATCTTAACTTTAGACTAATCTATTTTACCTTTTTCTATCTGGAACAGGCCCTACATTTTCTGGCTTCAAACTCTAGAGAAGGAAATTCTCCCATGAGTTGCCACCCTAGTCAGCAGAGACTCCATGAGGGGGCTTCCACTGTCTGCTTCCTTATGACAGGTTAAAAATTTACTCAGAAGGAGCCTGATCAGGGCCTTCATCCGACTGACACATTTGGCCTGCCCTGGCTTTCAGTACCCTGGTGTCATATTGTTCTCACAGTTGTGGACAACATGGGCACACTAAAAATTTTCTGTGGTACAGAACACAAACCTAGGCACAATATTCTAAGTGCCTTATCACATGACACTAATCTTTGGTGATGAAATTGTGTGAAGTCATCAGTGCGGGAACATTCAAGCATTCTTGCTTAGAAACACTTAGAAGAAAAAAAGTATGAAATAAATTCATTTTTTCTAAAAGAATTGAAATATTTATTAAGGAAGCCCTTTATAGTAAATTACCATTGATAAATGTTTTCTAATAATTTTTAAACTAATTTTTTATTCAAATTAAAAACAATCTTATCTTACATACCAATTCCAGTTCCCACTCCTTTCTGTCCTCCTTTTCTCCCCACCAACCCCCCATCCCAAACCCATCCACTCCTCAGGGAGGGTGAAGTCTTCCATGGGGAGTCCCTCCCCCCTGAACCTAGGCTGAGAACATCCTTTCATAGGGATTGGGCTCCCAAAGCCCTTTCATGCACTAGGGGTAAATACTGATTCTACTACCAGTGGCCCCATAGACTGCCCAAACAGGCCAACTTACACCCACGTTCAGGGCATCTAGTTTGGTCTTATGCAGGTTCCCCAGCTGTCCAGTTTGGAGTCCGTGAGCTCCCACTTGCTCAGGTCAGCTCTTTCTGTGGGTTTCTCCAACATGGCCTGACTCCTTTGCTCATCACTCCTCCCTCTCTACAACTGGATTCCAGGAGTTCTGCTCAGTGCTTAGCTGTGGATGTCTGCTTCTGCTTCCATCAGTGCTGGAGGAAGGCTCTAGGATGGCATATAAGGTAGTCATCAATCTCATTATCAGGGAAGGGCACTTAAGGTAGCCTCTCCACTATTGCTTAGATTCTACATAGTGAATTGCAGACCAACAAGGGCTATATAGCAAGAGCCTGTCTAAAAGCAACAACAAAGTAGTAAGACAGTAATTGAAGTTTGGCTCTTCAACACTTAGAAACACTTAGTTTCCAAGTGTTTCTTAGTATGTGTATGTATGCATGTATGTATGTATGTATGTATGTATGTATGTATGTATGTATGTAAGGAAACATGTAGCCGCGCCTGCTTAGGGGCTGGCTACAAGTCCGCCTGATTATGCCTGCAACGGCATGGTCAGGGTGACGTAGAGTGAGAGGTTCAGGGCTGCCTTTATCTTAGAGAGTAAACGGCCTTGCTGCCACAACCACTGAATGAGGTGCTGCTTTAAGGCCGCTGCACAGACCCTGCTGAAAGTGGAGACCTACTCCAGAGGTCTACTTGGTTCAAGGGCTGGAAGCCTCTAGGAGCCATTAGGCCCCAGTCCGAGCTGGTCCGGAGCACATGGTGGTAAAACCGTAGGAGGTCTGTGGAGTTTTGCATTGGTTTCCACAGGAGAAGAAAAACTTTGTATACCATCAAAGTTGATCAAGATTTGAGTTGAAAAAGAAAAACTTCTCGAAGAGGAGAAATGACAGATATTCCACTAAGGTATATCTTATAAACTAAATAGAAACCTCCCAAAGGAAAGGGAAGTATTTTGCTCTTATCTTCACAGGAAAACTCATTCCCAGAAGGCAAAGGACACTGCATGGGTAGATACTTAAGAAGAAAAGGTAGCTATAACCATCAAACAAAAGGAACGTGCCATATGGTAAACTTTACAGCTGTCTCTCAGAGAACTCTATTTCTCTTTTTCTAGTCCCTATTCAATTAAACCAATGCTGGATTTAGAGGTGGATTTGGCTTTCCTCCTCTAAAATCGAAGCACGTTATTTAACTAAACTTTAGACTTTCTGTATTGTATCAAGAAGCCAATTTATGTAATACAGAATAAAAGAAGAATTTGGGGACTGTCTTTGTCTTTTCTTGGATCTTTCTCTCAAGGTGTAGACCCTCTCATAATTGTTATTCTCCCATGGTTGCCTGTCTCAGTATGTGTACAACACAAGCAAACATTTCTCTGCTAACTGTTTATGTTTGAGTCCCACACAGCCAACGAAGACCTGCCTGTCAGCAATCCCTGGACACCCTGGAAAGAAAATGGGCCACACCTCCTCAACTGCACTGGATCCAACTTGCTCCATTTCAATTGACACTCCCGCCAGACCTTCAGGTACTGATTTCAACCAAGTTGAGGATTTCAAGGGAGATCTTCAATCAAGTGAATCCCATCTAACATGGACTGGATACAATCCATTCAAGACTTTCACTATATTAACATTTTCTTCCTACAGGACCCCACAAGGATATCGTCGTCCCATTTCAGCAAGAAGTAACTTGGAGAATGCTACACCCCCTTTCCCCATTGTTGTCACTTAGGATAGTGTATATAACTAGTTAGGGATAGCTTCATATTGTTTATGGTTGGGATTGTAAGGAGGTGTTCAGGCTTGGACACCTCTTTCAGATGACTTTAGGGATTAATATTTAAATAATAATAATAATAATAATAATAATAATAATAATAATAATAAAATTTAACTAAATCCTAAAGTCATCTGAAAGAGGTGTCCAAGCCTGAACACCTCCTTCCAACCCTGAACCTCTCACTCTATGTCACCCTGACCACACCCTTTCAGGCATGGTCAGGCAGACCTGTAGCTAGCACCTAAGCAGGCATGGCTACAGGTTCCCCTACATATGTATGTATGTATGTATTGTATGTATGTGTATGTGTTTGCTTGATCACCATTTTTCATGTGTTTGCATTCATTGTAGTTATCTACTATTTCACAATATTGTCACAAATTTTAACTTAAAGCCCAAATGGAAGAAATTAACAACAACAATATTAAATCAAAAACACAAAAGACCAATGCAGAAGGTACAGTTGAACACACCAAATATTCACTTTTGAAGTTCCTAGATTAATATCAAGCTGCTTGTAAAGTAAATTTGTTACCATAAAAGATGTGGAGCCCCATAAAACTCTGTAACCAGAATCTCTGTGGAAACTGAGGCAGGTGGTTCACAAACTGAAGGCTCACAAGACCCATAGAGGAAGCTGAGGACTTGGTTGAGTAGTTTAATGAGCCATTTTGTTTTTTTAAGCGTTACAAAGGATGGGACTACAGTTCATTGGTTGTGCTCTTCTCCTTGTCCCTTCTAACGTATGAATGTCTCCTGTTTTGTTATGCATCCCAGGTTTGCCTCTAAACCACTAAGTAGCAGAATACTCAGACCTCCTCCTCTGCAGTGTGGTCACATCCTTTCCTGCCTGACTGTGGGGTCATTTGGGGTCATTTTATTGCTACGGTGAGAAGATGAGGCTACAGAGGCAAGAATAAATAAGGTCATCCCTGCAACCAAGTGGACAGATTTGTGTCCTCAGATCAACTTAAGATTTTATTTTAATTCTGTAGTCAGTTTAAAGAAATAAATGATTTAAAACTGTGCTTGGGGAGGAATAATTGAGGTCGCTATTTCAAAAGTGCAGTCGCTAAATGCAGACTTATAGGTGAATGCATACCTTGTTTGAAGTTGAATAATTATAAGATATAAATAAAAGCCTGTGGTTTCAATGGTGCAGGAGAAGTTTGTGTGTCTATCTCTGTATGACCCCTGACAAGAAAAACTTGGGTCACACTTTGCTTTTCTGAAGAGAGGAATTCCATTCTCTTGAGATCTCATGGAAAGACCTCTGAAGAAAGGCAAGAGTTGTCAGAAAATATTTAAGATGCCTTGGGTTCACATAATGCATGCATATGTCACTTAGCAAAATAAGGAGCACTGTTTCAAAATGACTTCTAAAGTGGGGCCCAGTAGGCACAACTGGGAAGTCTGCATGGCTTAGAATATGGTATGCTGAGAGCAGACACAAAAGCAAAGGCTGTCTGATGGGGGACGTCCTTCTGTATCTATGTTTCTCTTATTTGTTGATGAATAAAACAGTGCTTGGCCAAAAGAGGCAGGAAGATAGGTGGGATTAGGAGACGAGGAGAATTCAGGGAATGGAAGGCAGAAAGCAATGCCATGAGGGGACCAGGAGGATAGGACACAGGTGTTCTCCAGTAAGATAAGGCCATGTAGGAATCCATAGATTTACAGAAATGGGTTAGTAATTAAGACTGAGCTAGCAAATAAGAATCTCTAGCCATTGGTGAACAGGTTAATAATTAATATAGTGTCTCTGAGTGTTTATTTGTGGCTGAAGCAGTAGTGAGACCTGGTGTCACAAGAACCTCCAGCAACTGCGATCTGCTCTGCCCACTGTTGTTTGCAACAAGGTGTCACTGGAAGGGTCACTTGTTGACTTTGCTGTTACAGGGACAGAGGTGTTTCTAAGTGTTATGTGTTCTCTTTTTGTAATAATAAGCTAAACACCATTTAAATTAGAAAAACTTTGCTCATGAACTTTTCCATTATACTCAAATTTGGTTTCGACCTCAATAGCAAGAAAATTGCATTTCTGGACAATTATATCCTGTAACATGAAAGCTGAAGTTATCCAATGGTAATTACTTGACTTTCTATTTTATTACCCAGTATCTCATGTGCCTTGTCATATGAAACTGGGGAAATGTGTGTAGAGATGAATAAATTTAATCTGTGAACTGTACTATCGAACTTTTAATTACATTAATTTGGAAAAAAGGGGGAGGAATCCAAACTATCATTTCAGTGTTTGGGAAGTACATTAAATACATGGCTTGAAAATTCTGTCACTCTGTATTCAAATTGGGAACACTTCATCTTGGGTAATAACACACAAGTATATTATTAGATGAACACAAGCCAAGTTAAAAATAACATATGAAATCTAGATTTTAAAAACAATATGTACAAATTTTCTTTCAATTGCCTTGACATTACTTTAATGGAGTGTGCATTTGTTCCAATGCACACTCCTCTCTACTTACGTAGAGACCTTTTTATTATTTAGTATATTCTGGATGATATAATGAAATGTAGAACTAAAATACTCATATAATAAACAGAGGAATGCCATGATTTCTTATTTAATAGTTTATGCAACTTTAGATCTATTGGAATCAAGATATAAATTTTCATGACTAAATAGAAGTAACAACTGAAAATTAATATTCTTGATGTACTAATGGGTCATCATTGTACATGTTTTGTGTAAAATAGAAATTAGGGCAGTTTTTTATAAACATTTTATAATCTAAATTTTTCCAAGATGATTGCAACCATTATTAAACACCCCCTTTTCTCAGTCATAATGTTTATGCATGTTTGTGTGTATGTCTGTCTATCTGCCTCTATCTATCTATCCCTATCTATCTATCTATCTATCTATCATCTGTCATCCACCATCTATCTATCTATCTTCTATCATTTATCTATCTCTCTATCTAACCTTGTTTTTAGACAGTGTCTCACTGTATGGCCTTTGCTAACCTGAATTCAAGATCCTCTTGCCTTAGTTTAACTGGTGGTTTAGTTTCTGATGTATGCCACCATGCCTGGTATTGGCACAACTGAGGCACAGACTGTAGGACTTGATGTTGTCGTCCTCAAGTTGTTCAACTTGGTGTTATACTAATCTTTGGTGTATGTGGTACCTAGATAATTCATTATTGAAAACAACCAAATTTTGATCAGGTACTCCACTGAACTTATTGTCTTTTCAAAAAGTGGGTATGAAATGACAATATCAATAATTTCAATGGTGAAATAATACACTCATTATTTTGCTTTATGTAATGATATGCCAAATCCATGAAAGAGGCATCCTGTAGTGGCACAACAAGTATTATGAATTTAGCATCTCAGAATTCATTTGCAAATATGGTCTTGTATGTTTTGTTCCAGGAATAAAAACTCTCTACCAAACCCCACTATGACAAGAGTTTTAAAAATATTAAGCTGTTTATTAATTGGTTTGAAGAGTCAGTTTCTGCACTCTCCTTATGTGACTTGATTCTATCTGGTAAAAATTATTTTGTAATTAATAAAAATTGAAAGTAATTAAAATAAATAATAATAACTGTTGATTTACAAAAATTTGATATATTTCGTGCATACAAACTTTGCTGCAGATTCATAGGAATTATTAACAAAAGGCAACACATTTTTGCTTTCTCTTAAATGTGACAGTTTGATAGGGAGTAGAAAACTCTTCTCTGTTAGACTAATGTGATGTCACATGCTCAAAGGGGACTTTAAGAAATATCTTGGAAGTGACTTTTAATAATTTGGTCCTTATTGTTCAATGTGAGTCTTTCATGTGTTGTGAAGTCCCACATTCTGGCCCATTTCTGACAGATATAGAAGGAGCACTGCCCGTGAGAACAGCATGATTTCTTGTGACTGACATCTGTAGGGTGTGAATAGCACTATAAGGCAGGAAAGACAAGTTCAGATTTCAAAGTGACAGGCTGTTTATAGAGTGATGGATGAGGCTGTGTCTGAGCATACATGTGGTACATGGGCTTGACAGGAAGCTAGGGTGATGGTGGGAACATTGCTGACAATTTGAAGGAGGGTGAACATGTGATTCTTTCAGAACTTTGTCTCTTTTGAGACCCAATCTATGATGATTCTTTTGCAGTAGGTGAACATGGCAAATTACACTCAAGTGTGAACATGTTTAATCTGCTTGCAGCCCAGAGCTAAACTCCTCCATCATTGATATCTTTTACATGATGTTGAGTTTGAAATGGTAACTCTGACAGGCAGTGTTAATCTTGGTTTTAATTTATCATGGTGGGCATTGGTCTGATGTTTTCTTTTAACATATCACTTTGTGTTACAAAGCTTTGTGGGCACCATGGCTAACACCAGGATGAACTGCCTCTTTTACAATATGGAAATGCCCATGTAAATTCACAAAACTCCATTGAACCTAGAGTTTTATTTTAAATGGAGTTATGAGCTACATACTCATTAACTTTGTTATACAACTCTGGAGGTTTTCTGGTACTTGAGAGTGAATTGAGAAAATATCCATCAATCCAATAAATTCCCCCTTTCTCTATGTTGGTGAATAATAATATTCTTTACTTCTTGGTGTTCAAGGTTCCATTAAAATCTACAGTTCTGGACCTCAGACTCAGCAAACATAATTTCTGCTCTATCAACTTCTCCTCCTGTCAGACTCTGTGGAGAGTGTGCCTGGAAAAATGACTATGGCTTTCATAGGCAGCAAGACAGACACTCGCTGCCTACAGATTCTATTAGTGGTCTCCTCCTGTCAGTAACAGACTAACACTCTAAACAGGGCTTGTGTTCCAGCTGACATCCTTCCTATGATGCTTAACAAAACAGGTCTGATGTCACCCAGGGACTCCTGTACCAGCCTGCTGAACTGTCCCCACCATGCCTGTAGAATACCCTTGATCTCAGAGACACCACTTCTAGGCTCTTTTTATAAAAAAGTCTCGATTTCATCTCCATAGGATCTGTCCAAGAGGCCAATAAATTTAATGATTTTGAACTCTCCGTTTGTTCTCTTAGATGTATGGCACATTTCCCACGATGCTTCCATATGACAAACAGGCTTAGTCTCCTGGTTGGGTAAGCTCTTTAATAACTAGATATGAATCATTTACATGTAATAGGATTTGTTCATAAAACAAGAATAGTTTCTACATTTTGTCTTATATTTAAATGTACTAATAAGTACATATTTATTTTTCTTTTACTAAAATTCTCACAATTGTTTTAATTTCTTTATCATTAAGTTACAAAATGTAATCTCAGCTACATAAAAATCACATAATTTATTTCAGAGGGAACAGTGTTTTATCTTGGATGTTTTGGAAAAAGTGTTTGGTTTTCTCTTATAGCACATGATATTTATATATTAAATAAGAAAATATGACTAACAGTGTTTGAGGCTTATGTTTAATGTGGCAAAGGCTAGACACATTGGGGCCCAAAGTACTTGAAACATTAGAAAACCTGATTGTATTAAACAAAACTTCTGGATTATTTCCAACATTTGACCTGAGGCCTAAGACTGGAGGGGGCACAAAGAGCTGGAGGAGACTCAACTTGCCTCTAATTTTCTGCTGACCCTTACAGTAAAGCTTACGTTTGACAGATTTTTGCTTATGCTTTGATATTCAATGCTTCTCTTGGTACTTTGGGATTATAGCAAACATAGAAACAGCTTCATAGATTTGTGCTTCCTGCATTAGGTTTTTGTGCTGCTTTGATTACAGTCTGAGTATGGGTTTGTTGGTGAAGCAAATGCATAGTTCATGACACAAGCATTGTCTGTCCTCTTCCCCGCCCCCCCCCCCAAACCTTCTGAGGGTGCTTGTATATATCATCGTCCCCAACATGACACTTGTTTGGGATAATTTTATTTTCACTGAGGGATCATGCTCAAATTTTCCTTGAAAACAGTTTCCTTAAAACAACTCAACTGTTTCTGCATGCATTTGTCAAAGGGGTAGCATGCCACAGGCTAGCTTTGTGGGAATCACTGGCACTGGACAATGAATTTACCACCCTTTAAAAATGGAATAGAGAATACTTTAGATCAATAGCAGAAACTGGGAAAAGAGAAAGCCTCAAGTTTTCACTGTGCAGACACATCACATAAGCAGAGAGAACACACAGATGCATAGAAACCATAGAGCACTACATTATATGCCCTTAATCTTATGATGCTGATGCCTCAGATAAACTATGTATCCATAAACAGCCTTGAATTCCTGACTCCCCCACCTCCCTCCCAAGACACTGTAGGAATGGATGACCCACCTAGATGATGACTACTCTGGAGGAAAGTGTGGCTAGAGCTCCAGGTTTGTTCTGTGTGGTATGCAGAACTCTGGACAGTTCTGCAGACCCCATCAGTCATTGTGTACCTCCTACTCATTATATGACATGTGTAGTTACAGGTTTCTTAAAAACCAGGCTGTGCTGTGTCTCTTTACTGTCACTTCTCATAGGACTCTTCTGTAGAAGGTCCTCAGAGAAATTTTAAATGCTGGTGATGGTGGGGGAGAGTTCTTCTGTATATATGCCTCACTCATTGGTTGATGAATAAAACACTGATTGGCCAGTAACCAGGCAGGAAGTATAGGCAGGGCTACCAGATGAGGAGAATTCTGGGGAGAGGAGGCAGAGAGGAAGCTGCCAGAGAGATGCTGTGCAATGTCTGAAGGAGTAACAAGCCCAAGCATTCCCTGTTAACCCAAGACCACATGGAAATACTTAGATAAATAGAAATGGGTTAATGTTTAAGAAAGAGCAAGCCAATAAGAAGCCTGAGCCATTGTCAAACAGTTTATAATTAATATAAGCCTCTGTGTGTTTATTTGGGTCCAAATGACTGTGGGACCAGGCACGACAGAAACTCTGTCTACACACTGATGACATTGAATAGCTTTAGGCCCACAAAGACCACACTGGTGCCACTACAGATTTATTTAAACCCAAAATAACACATTTGAGATGGTTCTAATTCCTTAAAAATTTCAGGCAAAAATAGTCTTAAAATGTCTCTATAGAGAAACTTACTGTTCTTTAAGAAGATTTACAAAAGTATTGTCAGCCTTAGAATTCGACTTTTAAAAAGCAATTTGTTGTTCTTTTTCAATAATAAGATTGTAGATGATGAGAGTGCAAATGTAGCTACTTCTTGTCTGAGGAAGTTATTTGGAGATGCCTCTGTTGATTTCTGTTTCTAATGGGACAGTTTGTATTTATTTTGATTATTCTTATTCATGGGCTATGGAAATAATAGTCATTTCCTGCTGTTTTGATTATCTCCCTCTTTAAGAATCTATATACTATTTCTCTCTTTAAATTTTTTTTATCATTTTCTTATTTTCCTTCTTTACTCACACTTTTACTGTTCTAAATATGTCTACTATTCTAGTTAAAGGTCAGTTTGGCTACCAGTTTTATTTATGTTGAAGGTGATATTCCTGTATTTATGGTGAGGCAATAATATTACTGATATGATCAATATAATTACTGCAATAAAATATTTAAGATATTAATGAGGCTTCTACTTTGTTGGATGAGAATATAGCCTAGAATGTATGACATCTTGGGTTTGGTTTCTAGCACACATAAGCTGGATTTGGTGGCACACACCTCACCCAGAACACCTTACCTCTAGGAAGTGGAGGTGTGGAGTACAAGAACATACTTAGTTACATAGTGATTTTGGATCCACCATAGCTACCTGAGACTGTGTCTCAAAAAACAAAAAGGAACAGCAGCAAAAAAATGTTTTTGATTTGCTTAGGAGATAGAAAACACACATGTGTATTTATTAAGAATATAATACATACCAGACACAGAACAAACAAAAATGTCCATGTATTAATTTATATATCATAACACTCCACAAGGTAGATATTGTTTCTCTTTGCTACAGACAGAAGACTAAGGGATCAGACAAGCTGTAACACACTAGATACTATTCACATAGAAAAATCAAATTTGCAACAATATGAACATTCATTGTGTCCAGTGCCACAGAAGAAGTAAATCCACTCTGGAAGCCTCTAGGGTTTATGGTACAATGTTAGGTTAGATTTCAGAGGTGTTGTGAATCTTTCTAAGGATGGGTGTTCTCTTCATACTGTACCACATAGTTCTCTTCTCTTTATTCACCACAGTGCAGAGGAGGAGTAAACATACTTGTACTTATTTATTTTTTTTCCAATTGCAAGGAAATGAGGCCCACACATATTTTCCTGGGGATGCCACCCTTTCCTTAGACTGAGTTTCTCCCCAAATGTGTTACACATTTCCTCCCTTGGCATTGCCTTAGAAGATGTCTCTTGATGTTCTAAGTTGGATAAACTGTGCATTATCTACTTTCATTAACTGTTACTCAAATCTGTAAGAGAATGAAGAAGCAGGAGTATAAACCTGGTTGAAGGCTTAAAAGGTCTGTAGTTCTTGTTGCCCAATCTTCAGGCCAGGGAATTTTCTGCTAGATGAGTTTTTACAACTGGGATGAGAAGTTTGAAATTGTATGTGAGAAAGAAAACAATTCTGTGGGAAAGTTACCAATACAAAAGTGTTATTTCTTCTCTGTGTGGCTGTTTTCTTATCTTTGGGGACTCCTGTTAGAACACAACAAAAAAGAGTGTCCCTGCTTACTGTCTTACTCTGTTTTATTGACTTTCACTACATTCTGGAAATAGAAAGTACAACCCACAATTCTGAGGTTCACTTAGAAATATTGTTTTGTATGCTATATTGTAAAGAGCTTCATACTGATAG
This sequence comes from Cricetulus griseus, assembly GCF_003668045.3. Classification (NCBI taxonomy): domain Eukaryota; kingdom Metazoa; phylum Chordata; class Mammalia; order Rodentia; family Cricetidae; genus Cricetulus; species Cricetulus griseus. The sequence continues at coordinate 3,230,552 of NW_023276806.1, forward strand.
TTTTTGAAGTTATTTTATAGGCTAGTAATGGAGGATGTTGGTGATGCCTGTGGAATCTAGTAAAAACATATTCCACATCTGTTTATATTTTACATGACACCTCAGTCTTTCTGTTTGTTTTCATGAGAATGAAGGTTTGTTTTTTAATGGCTATTTTATTGGACTTTTAGATTATTAATATTTTATTTTAGGTGTCTGTGTCTGTGTGCCTGGACGTGTGCTTATAGACCAAGTACCCGTAGTACCCACATAGGTCAAAGGAGGGCATCAGATCCTCTGGAGCTGGAGTTACAGACTTCAGAGTGTCTGGATTGAGTGTGGAGAAAGAAATCTACGTCCTCTGTAAAAGAACCAAGTGCTCTCAACCACTGAGCCATCTCTGCAGCCAGTATTTCATTGACTTAAAAATTGTATTTTAAGGTAGTATCATGCAGCCAAGGTTGGCTTCAAATGCCCCATATAGCCAAGAATAATCATTAATTGTTGCTTCTCCTTCATCTGCATTCTGAATGCTGGGATAGCAAGTGCCTAGTGTAAGTATGCCTATTTACTAAAGGAACTATTTTAATTTCAGTACACTCTTAACAAAATTTGGAGTGGCCTAAACCTGCAGCCTAATTAATTTCAATTTATAGAGAATCTTAGAAGTTTCCCTCTCTGATTTGTAATTTTCTAGTCAATTCTGCCTTTGAGTAACCTTTAGTTGATGCTCTGTCTAGAACAAGACTTTGACCACTTTATTTATATCTGGTCATTGATACAACATGTGTTCACTTGGAATTAATTAGCCAGAGCAGGCTTTATGGAATTTGGTGAAGATTTAAGGCTTCTTTTTCTTTTTAAGTTCTTTAATTTTGTTTTCATTAAACATGAACACATTCATTCAACCAATGGTGATTTAATATCTTCAAGACACAAAACTAGAGAAATTCCTACACTTTTATATTTATAAAGATTTTTGTCTTCCTTGGTATAACAAAATGTCCAAGGCTTCCAATCATAAATTAATTACAGTTAAGCTAAGTTAAAACACCCTCCACGAGGAACAGCTTAATTTTTTGATTTGTCACGAAGTTCTTATTTCATAGGAGGTGATTTCTTTGAGTCCCACTTACTAATGAGGAAGTATGAGTAAGTTCATGGAGCTTGGACAGGGCTGGAGTTCTGGTCTCCAGCACAATGATGGAAGCTTTAATTGAAAAGTTCTCTTTAACCATGCATTAAAACCAGTGCATGGTTCCAGCCAGCAGCCTCTGGAACGCATCGCCGATTAATCAAATCTCTCACATCATAGGGCACCTCATTCCACACTGACTGAGTCTGTCAGTCTGACAAGGATTTAATTTCATAAAAGCTTCCATAAAATGAATAATTTGCAATTCAAAATTGAGTTCACCTTTTCTAATTAGGTGAAATTACAGTTGCATATTATAATTAAAGGTTATGTGACAGACAGGAGTGTTTATTTGGACTGTATCAGATTACTTCTCCAGGCTTCTGAATGTTGTAGCTTCTGCAGAGCATGAGCTTTGGAACCTCCTGAAAAATATCCATTTCTTTACTTAGAAGAAGAGTGACTGCGTCACTGCGAACTCATATGCAGCTGTGATCATCCATATTGCGGGGACCGTATTCACATGCCTGTCTAACTATCCTGCCCATTTCCTCTTTACTGAATGCATGAGGAGAATCTATGAAATCCATCACTATGCTTTAAGCCGACTTAATGTGATACAATTTAATAATGGTTTTGCAAATGTCTCAAATCACACCTCACAGCTGCATTAGAGAAGTGCTGCTCAGGATCTGTACTGCAGGGCAGGGGCGAGCAGGGTTTCCTTCGCCAATGAAAAACTGAGAAAGACTATGAGTAAGTACTTCAGCCAAAGCTGGGATCTCAGACCTTGGATTTCTTCTACGCCCCCCTCCTTGCAAGGTTGCAGCAGTGGAGATAAGTTGTGTATGCATAGGATTTAGGTTACTAAAGCACAGAGTGAAGGTTGACTTCCCCACATGATGGGCACTGCCTCGCTGCGGTAAGGATTTGGGATACTTGGTACGACTCCACAATATCTCAGTGATTCTTTTGCTCACAGGAAGATTTGCTTTATCTCTAATGCAAATAGATGTGACTCAGACTTTGTTTACCACCAAAGTTAACTTTAAAATAATTCATTTTTATTAAAATAAAACAGCATAGTTTTTTTTTTAAACTATGACTCTTTGTACTTGTATTCTGTACTTGGTGAGAAACAAAATTCAATCAGTTTTACATAACTCCCATCCCTGTAGACCCTTTATGTTATTATCATTATTTTGATTTTAGGTCATAAAATAGATTTGCCTTGAATTCAGACGATATCCACCTCAAATAAGAAAAATAAACCGTGAAATTCATTGCAGAGTTTTATGTTAAAATTCATCTGTCTCAATAGTTAAATGTGTTTAATTATCCAAATGTACTAACTTACATCTAACTTGGGGAGGTAAGATGAACAGCACACATACATTTTGAAATCTTCAGGAATGAGGACGATGGGTTGTGTGCAATGGACGTTGGTAGCATATATATCATATACAATGCACTTCACATTTGTCACCCAACATTAGACAGAAGTGTTATAAATGCTTCTAAAAGTTCTGTTACTCTTTTGGTATTTTGCTTTCTTATCATAAAGTCCTTAATGTGTTGTTACAGTGTAACTATCAAGTCACTAATTCCTCCAAATATTTTGGGATGATTTTTATGTATGATTTGGGATGATTTTTATGTATGATTGTTGCAATATGCTATGCCATTTCAGTTACTATTCCCTGTGACAACACATTTCCCTATGATCCAAAAGCTTTTGATTTAAATGAGCAGCTACTTTTTCTAAATGTGTTTCTGGCAACTTAACCAGGAAATGATAGGACTGGGTTGTTGTGATAATGTGAATTTTGAAGTAACTAGACCATGAAGAAACTTTTTCTTCTTTAGTTCAGAGATTTATGTAACATTGCTCAACAAATTGTTGTGGAATTAATGTATATACATTAATCAGTCATTGTCATCAGACTCTGTTGTCACCTCTTTATAATCTGTTGCATGCATCTTACAGGAGATGCTCACTTTACTCTTAACAGATTAACTCCTGTTGTTATTTTTGTTGAATGTCTTTTTCTATCCTACTTTTTTTTTTTTTTGCTATCCATTGGTGGTAATGACAATCAATATAGGAATTGTCTTATTTTGCACAAACACTGAAACGTACTAGTGTCTGAGTTTTGGGGAGAGTTTAAACTTCAATTTCTGATATTCTGCACTTTTAAGTTCATGTCTGGATTGTTATAGCACATGCCATTTTGATTTTCACAAAGTGTTTAGGTTGGGCTTTTGTCTATATAGAGAGGGCACCATCAGCAAATTCTTTGGTCTGAGTTCCTGGGTGATACTGACTCTGGGAAACCAAATTCTCAGGGAATCAGTTACCTACAGACTTAGTTTGTGTCACTTTACTGTCACTGTGGCTGGACAAGTGTAAATAAGGGTCAGAAGACTACTGAGGCTGCGTTCTCCTCTGGATATTGAAGTTGCCTGGAGAACACTTCAGTTTGTTATTGAAGAAGAGCTACCATTTCAGACAGAGCAACCAAAAGGTCAAAGTCTCTAAAGTACAGCCGTGTAAGACAAGACACAGCACTGCACCAGCTCTCACCAACCCATACAAGGTCTGTGGGTTCCCAACAGATGAAGGGAAATATCAGGAAACAAACACCCATGCTTAAAACTCCTGGTAACTTTTGGCAGACCTGTGTTTCTTATTTTTAAGATAATACATAAAAGATCAGCAAGTAAATAGATAGACAGATAACAAGCTGTACTAGATAATAGAAACATTTGATACATAGAGTGATATATACAGGTAGATTGATGAAAGATGAATAGATAGAGATAACCTTCAATATTTATACATACATATCATCCATCTAATCTATCTATCTATCTATCCATAGATAGATCTATCCATCTATCTGTCTATCATTATCTATCAATTGTTTATCCATCTATCATGTGTCATCATCTATCACCTATCTATGTCTGTCTGTCTGTCTATCTATCTATCTATCTATCTATCTATCTATCTATCTATCTATCTATCTGTCATCCACTTATCTACCATCTATCACCTATCTACCCATCATTTATTGTCCCAACATGCAGGACATCAACCTGGGGCAAGAGAGCCAGGGATGGGGAATGGGGACAAGACATGCAGAAAGAACAACCACATGACAGGATTATTATCAAGTGGCAAACTTTACTTTTTACTCAGGCTAGCTTATATAGTCAGCAGTGCAGGATATGGAGAGGGGTAGAATTGGTTGTTTGTGAGCCAGGTGTTAGTGTAGGCAGGATATTAGGAAGCCACAAAGAGGATGTTTGGCAGGGTAAAGAGTTCATGAGTAAGAGGTCCAGGAAGGGGTTGCCTAGGTGACTGAGCCTGTGGGTGGAGGACTGGGTTGTTTCTTTTCTTGAGCTGAGGTTCTAAGGAGCTGTTATGTAAACGTTAACTATGTGGCCTGCCAAGCACGGCCTAGGATCTCATGCCAATCCCTGAGATTTGGCTCCCAACATTTTCTTATCTATCTATAATCCATTCATCTATCATTATCTACCTATTTACCTTCTATCTATTCATCTGTTCATCCACCTATCATCTCTCCATCTACATAATCTATGTTATCTGTCACTTGTTTGTTGTTCTGATAATATAAATGACAAAAGACAATTAAGTAGGAGTTCATTTTGACTCACGGTTCCAAGGAATAGTTCATTTCAACATAGTACAGCGCAGAAGCTTGAGGTATTTGAAAATATATGAGTAGTCAGGAAGCAGAGAGAGATGAATACTTGTTCTCAGCTTGCTTTCTCTTTTTCCTCCTCACAGGCAGGGCCACACACCTTGCGATGGTGGCACCACTCTAGAGCAGGTCTTCTCACCTACACTAAACTAAAGTGGAAAAGCCTTCACAGGTGTGCAGAAGCATGTGACCCTAGTTCTGCCAAGTTGACAGTGAGTTTTGACTGTTATATTTATGCCTGTAGAATTATCAATTAGTTTTCTATATAAACCATTGTTTTTATGAGACAGATACAGATAGAATTTTCAGCATTAAAAATTTAATCTTCCCATGAATATCAGTTGCTTATAACATTTAAATCAAAAGAGATTTGTCACAGAAATTCTATAATCCTAACGCTTGAAGGCCTGCAGCTAGAGAATCCTGAGGTGCAGGCTAGGCTGTGCTGTATGGGAGGACCAAGACCAGCTTGGAATGCATGGTGATATTCTGACACATGGATAGCCGAAGACATAAGACAGACGTGACAGCTTGTTCTTGCCATAAATTTAAAGCCTGCCTAGGCCACATATGGAGACTTTGTCCAAAATATCACTTCACTAAACCAGCTAATTCCTGTTTTTGTTCTCAAACCCACAGGTGAGTGTAGTCCTCATGATTTTTCAAGGAAATTTAGCTTTGTAACAGAGACTGTTAGAAAAAAAAAACAGCCAATCAAAATGCAGAGTTGTGGATCCTAGTCCCAGTGGATATATCTACAAACTAAGCCACACCTAAAGTTCAGGGAACACTGTGGAAGAGGTGTTGGAAAAATTGTAAGTGCCAGAGGATCAGGAAGTTTTCTGTAAGATCATGACCCCTATGAATATCAGAAAGTACACCCTTAAATTCTCAGTGACATGACTGCCTATGCATCAGCTGAGCAAGGATTACAGCAATGAACATGACAAACTGTACGGAGAAAAGCCCACTAGCTTCAACTAGCACACACACAAAATAGCACCACCAAAAACAAAAACTATAGACAACTGAGGAATTCTGAAGAGGTAGTCCTCCCGATAGCATATACCAACTGGTTGTCCAATGCCCAATAGTCGTCCCTGAAAACACACATACAAGTGACAGTGTATAGATTCAATAACTTATATTTAGGAATATATATCCACATCCATTTATGTATATAATAACAATTAATAAAAAATGAGATGATGAATTTGAGTCAGAGTAAGGAGGCATATTTGAGAATTTTTGGAGGGAAGTAAAGGAAGGAGAAATGATGCAATCATATTATAATCTCAAAAAAGTAAAATAAAGCCAAAATAAAGGATAAAACAAAAACCAATGAAAGTAACAAAACAAGTGTTGGCGACTCAGCTCAGTGGTTAAGGGTAGGCTGAGCATGCACTAGATTTGATCCCCAATGCCACAGAGTGAAGGTTTTCCATGAAATAAACTTAATAATACAGTCAGTATATATAAACAAATTTGTTTACATTTATCATCTTGGAAGACCTAAAGCCAGAATTCAAACATTAATTATTTAGAAAATTAAGTCAGTGTTTCAGAAAATACATTTATGAATCCCAAAGTTGAATTTATATAGAGTTTTTAATTCTTAAGATGAAATATTTATGCTTGAATTAATATTTCTTCCCACTTTGAAACTTCTTCCCACACCTGAAACCAGCTGCTACAGTAATCACTCAACTTTACAGCCCTACAAAGAGATACTTTGTTTATTGTAGACCTTTCTGCACATTCCCTTACACAGTCTCTGAACACCAAAACAGGCTGTGCTGATTATACCTGCTAATTTTGTTGTGATTGTAAGAAGGAAAATGATGACTCAGGTTGTCTTCCAAAGACAAGATACCAAAGACTACAGTGGTTCACAAGAATGAAAAGAAAGCGACTTCACACTGGCTCACTTTCTGATGAGGATGACAAAGAACACACAGACATTGATTGGACAGATGCTGTGTGCAAAGGTGTTGCCACTGCCCTCTAAGACCCTACCATTTAAATAGGAAAGGTCAGTAGTTAGCTAAACACTGATTATGCATAGACGGTCTGGACAGTGGTAAGTCACAGAAAACTGCACACTACTATAATCTGTACACATGCAGATCTGTCCTTACTCAGTATTAAACCTCTGAGGAATGCCATGGAGAGGAAGTGTTCCCAGCAGCTGCAGAGGGAAGAGGGGAGTCAACTGAGATCTTCCTGCCGTCCATGCCTTTGACACTCTCATCCTGAGTTCTCTTCACGATCTTCTTGGGCTCATCATTAAGGTCGTCTCCCTTCCTACTCTCGGCTTCTGGCTTGGCATACTTAGCAGCGTCATTTGGAAAGCAAGTCCTTTGATCCTTGAGTGGTCATACTTTGCTGAAGGCACAACAGTCTGAGGTCCCTCCTCATGCCATCACTCTTTCTTGATGCCATGGTGTGCTATCTAAAGCAGAAGTCTGGTCCAGTGTTTCTGCTGCTTCATGGCCTGCTAAGGACTGTTAGCATCTAAAACACACCCGCAGGACTAACATTTATAAGAACTGGATCCGGTTTTCTGTTTGCCTCCCATCTCCCATTTTATTTGCTGCCTTTTCAACTGGATCTAACCAGAGTTTTCATTCCAGCTTACCCTTTGCTGTGCAGTGAGTGTGTCTGCGCTGGGCTTTCCAGGAACCAGTTATATTATTTTAGGTCTCTCTACCCTGTTTGTCATCAAGGACTCACAGAGGCCCCTCCTCACTCAGCACTGTATAAAATTGTGCGTTTTATCGTTGGGCTGTGATAGAGACCACCAAAAACATGCATTCCTTACTCATCTCACTTATTTCTTCTTCATAATACTCACATTTGGTGTTAGAAAATTACACACTTATGTGTGTGTGCACCTGTGTGTATGTGTGTATGTGGGTGTGTGTCTGTCTATGTATTCATGTGTGTATCTGTGCGTTGGCATGTGTCTGTGTATGTGTATTCATGTGTGCATTTGTATGTATATGTGTGCATGTGTGTATGTGTCGTGTGTGTATGTGGTTTATGTGTATTTGTGTGTGTGCATGTGTATGTCTGTGTATTTAAATGTGTGTCTGTGTATGTCTATGTGTGTGTGAGTGCATTTGTATGTATTTGTGTATATATGTGTGTGCATATGTGTATATGTGTACATGTGTGTGTATGTAGTGTGTCTATGTGTGTATGTGGTATGTTTGAGTGTGTATGTGTCTCTTTGTGTAGGTGGTATGTTTGAGTGTGTATGTGTATGTGTGTGTGCATGAGTGTATGTGTATGTGTAGTGTGTTTGTATATGTGCATTGTGTGTGTGTGTATACAGAGCCAGTGGAGGGAAAGTCAGACGACAACTGCTGAGAATGAGCTTTTCCTCCTGCCGCATGGATTCTGAGGATCAGGTTTGTCACCTTCACCTATGGCACAGTTTTGTTGTTGTTTAACCTTGTTTTGGAAGAAAACAGTTCAAACTTAGGTGGATCCCAGTATATCCCCTTCATTCCTTTTTCTTCTGCAGTACTGAGTATCATCTCTGCAGGGAAACCTGCTGCATGAATTGTGAATCATCGTCTTTACACTTTGGATGGTGAAGACACACACTGACCTGGGCTGCTCCGATTGTCTGAACTGCCCTCTTTCTCTGCCTCTGCTTGATTCCACGAACATATTTCCACCCCCTTTCAACTGGAGACTTAAATCTTTCTGTGCCCCATCTGTCCCTATAGGGAGAATGACACACCCGTTCTTGAGTCATCCCCCTTGCTTTGGTGTCTGGTTATACTATTACTAATTTCTCATCCTAGTTACGTCAGCGCAGATTCTGTAATTGTTTCTCATGAGTATGAGTCTTACAGTGATGAAATCTGTACTCTCTGTAGGCATGCTATCAAATCAGAATTGTGTCCAATTAATCTTTATCAAAAATATACTTTGCTAGATCTGTGTGATTTATTTGAAAATAGAAGAGGGATTTTTTTTTATTTGACTCTTACATTTCCACTCTAATTCTGTCATGAGAATAGACTGAAGTCTAGAATAAAAGTCCTGTCCTTGCCTTGGGCTTTCCCCTGCTTTCTTTCATTGCTTGTTGCTTTCAACTGGTTCAACTCAGCTTTGCAAACAGAGGAGAGGCAAACACACAGCATCTCTCCAAGGAGCTGAACTAAATATACAAATGAAAGCAAATGTGAGAATAAAACCCATAACTTTTTGTTTGTTTGTTTGTTTTTTCGAGACAGGTTTTCTCTGTGGCTTTGGAGCCTGTCCTGGAACTAGCTCTTGTAGACCAGGCTGGTTTCAAACTGACAGAGATCCTCCTGACTCTGCCTCCCAAGTGCTGGGATTAAAGGCTTGTGCCACCAATGCCCAAGAAAACCCATAACTTTTAAAATGAGCCCCAGAACTCCATCCACATTGTGGCCTTTGGATCCAACAGTCAAGATTGCAGCAACAGCGGATAGCCTCCCCACACTTAGCCAGGTTTTTAATTCATGACCAATTACAGCAAGCCAAATATGTTTCTCCAGTCAATCACAGAAGACAGCCCCTTCTCCTCTGTGTATCCTGAGGTTACCTCTACGCAGGACATGGGTAATAAATCCCTCTTGGTTCTTACCATAAGGGTGTCCTACTTTGTATGACAGTGAGTCTTTGTCAACTGTGAGTGAATTTGGCTTCTTTGTCACTTTAACAAATTCTGAACAATGGGATTTTCTTGCTCCTACTGAAGCTGTTATCCTTTATTTTCACAAAGTTACAGTTTAAAGAGAGCTAGTCCTAGGAATATTGCTATGTGTATGACAAACCAGGAAAACAGTGGACCAACATCTAGAAAGGAGAGTATAGACAAGAGTTTAGATAAACAGTATGCTGTTGAAGAGAATTTTAATACAATAAAACTATTTAAACTCAGAATTTGCTCACTGAGTATTTAGATAAGAGCCTACTTCCTTATCCCCCAGAAGTAGTTATTTCTCCCGTCTACAAGTTTGTATTGAAGATATTTCTCATTTCCTATGTGCTATGGAAAGAAACATTGTATCTTTCCTTTGCACACAAAACAATTGTCATTTTCTATTATTCCACTCCAAGCTTAACTTAGATGCAAATAGCAAATGCTTGTGCTCGAACACCAGACTCATCTCTGTGTCAGCAATTGGGTTTATTTAGTTATTTCTCTGTATGTTTGACTTCAGCTAATTCTCACAGATACCACTATGTGAAGGAAGTTTATCTATCCCATGTGCCAATGAAAAATAGACACAAAACACTAATAAGTAGTAACTTACCCAAGACTTCAAAGGGGTGAATCCCAAATCTTGATGAGCACAGTGTGAGGATCTGGATAGTTTCCTCGTTTGCAGTCCCACCAGCAATGGCAAGTTTGATCTCTTTCCCTTGGAGTTTTCAGATTGACTTGTCATTCATGAGGAGGAGGGGAAAGTGATAAAAATATATTGCACAAAAATTTAAATGATAAAAGAGAAACAATGTGCCCCCATCTGGTGGCTAGGGTCTTCTGGGACACAAACCTGACCTGCTTGAAAATCAGGGCTGGGGGCCACCTGCTTTTCCTAAAGACTAGGCATCTCCTCCTTCATGATTACCATGCCCACGATATGTTTAGTCAGTTCTTTGAAACATGTACACACACATAAATATGCATATGCAAATACACACACATGCACACATGCCATATAAACAAAGACATGTACAAATGAACCCACATCTGTGTACACACATGTGGACATATATATTCACAGAGATACACATATACATGCACACAGTTACACATAGACATGTACACACACATATGCACACAGTCACATGTACAAACACTGTGTGTGTGTGTGTGTGTGTGTGTGTGGTATGTGTCTCTGTGTATGTGTGTGTGTGTGTGTGTGTGTGTGTGTGTGTGTGTGTGTAGTGTGTGGGTGTATCTGTGTGTGTGTGTGTGTAGGTGTGGGTGTATCTGTGTGTGTATGAATATGTGTGTAGGTGTGTGTGGAGTGTGTGTGTGTGTGTGTGTGTGTGTTTATGTGTGTGTGTGGAGTGTGTGGTTGTATGTATGTGTGTTTATATCTGTGCGTGTGTGTGTGTGTGTGTGTGTGTGTGTGTGTGTATCTGTGTGTGTGTGTGTAGGTGTGGGTGTATGTGTGTGTGTATGAATATGTGTGGAGTGTGTGTGTGTGTGTGTGTGTGTAGTGTGTGGTTGTATATATGTGTGTGTATCTCTCTCTCTGTGTGTGTGTGTGTGTGTGTGTGTGTGTGTGTGCACCCCATGCTCTCACTCTGCCTTCTGAACCACCCCCTTCCTGGGAGTGAATGTGCTCAGCAAGGCTGGCCTGAAGGAGGAAATTCTGACAAAACAACCAGAGCTGATTACTGTGTTTTAAATTAGTGACCAGTTCCATAGGGATCATTTCTTTGTTTTCAGAACCATTAAATTAGCCAAAACACAGGCTCGGTTTTTCTCTCAGGTTATTCTTGCTCACTTGCTGCTTCTACTTCCCGTCTTCCTTCCACACAAGCTCCTTTCTCCTTCTCACTCTCTAGCTTCCTCCCTTTCTCGCTCCCCTGCCCAGGCAGCTGTCCCTCACAGCCTTTGATGCCTTCCTGTTATCTCTGGCAGTAGCTCACTGGCTCAGGGCTGCAGCTGGAACTCCTCCATCCCTTCTCCTTGTGTTTGTTCTGCAATATGTCTGTCATGGAGGACACTGCTGACTCCCAATTCTAGAGACAGAGACCCTTACAAGGAGTAGCCTGCAGCCAGAGCCAAGTGGATGAGCATCGTAGAGGGAACCCCTTCACTGTAGCTACTCCTCCTTTTTGTCAAGCACACATGAGGGGAGATTTGAGATGAAATTCTGCTTTTGTCTTTTCTCTCAGCAAGCTCTAGCACCTGGCGGCATCTTCAACAAAATACTTATCAGAGTGACTTGAAAATATCTTGATTTCATTGCACCACAAAGCACTTTTTTCCAAAGTCCATGGTGTGTGCCAAATATTTTTCAACTGCCCAGTAAGATTGAGTTGAATAAAGAGATGTGGAAAGCCAGAAATAACACTTTATTTTTTTTTGCCAGACTAATTCAACAGTGCTTTAAGCCTACTTCCTCCTCTTGAGAATTTGTTCCCCACATAAAGATAAATAGAAGTATATTAACCTTGAAACCTGGACAAACTTCTTGGTAAGAAAAAACCTGACAGAACCTGCGGCACTGTACCTAAGAGCCGGGATGTACTGTGACCCAAGACATCTCAGAATTGAATCCCAGTGGGTTCATGATGTTTTGAGGGGATAGAGACGTTAGCCTTATATACTCCTTCACACCTACATAAAGCAAGGAGTTCCTGGGGAGAAAAAATGCAATTTTAAGCAAATCATGGTTTTGCTGCATAAACACGAAGACTTAGGAACCCAAAGCCTTTGTTCCATGCAGCTCCTAGGAAAGATCTTTATCGGGCTCATTCTCATTTGCTGTTATTGGGCAAGGAAAGCCGCCATGCTACACTTGCTACACTTAGTTCCCATTTGCTTATCCCACTAAGCAGCCACCTACTGACTGATTATTTCTTTTTAAAGCAGGGCTACACTCTCCACTTGCCTCCCTCCTCCAGGCAGCCTCATCACAAAAGCAGCCAGTACAATGATGCTTTGTCAAGAACAGATCCCATTAGCAACAACAACAACTCAGATTTATATATCGCCTTATCACAGGCAGCAAAGCCACTCCAGGCTTTTTCAAAAACCCCAGCCATTTCCTTTCAAGCTTCCAAAAACCCTTATTAAACAGCTACCACAAAAAGACTAACTTGAACATGTGAGTGGGTACAGGGGTATACTACGTTTTTACTCAAAAAAAAGGCAAGGCCAGCTTCCATATTGGACTTCCCACTGCACCTTGCTGTAAGTAGTTAGTAGTGGCACTCACAGGCCTAAGGAGTAAGGCAACTGCATGTAAAGGAGTTTGCCAAAATGGGAGGCCCCAGTGACTTCATTCAATTGCTTTGCTCTGCTCAGTGTCTTTTAAGCAGGATCAGGAAGAGCTTCAATTTTCTGTGTGATATGCACTGCTGTTATTTTCTAAACCCAGTTTAAGAAAGAAATCTGAACTTTATCCCCCCCTTGACTAAAATAGTTAACCTGTTGAAAGTTAGTCTTTTTAAAAAGTTGGTTCTGGGGGGACTGGAGAAATGGCTCAATAGTTCGGAGCACTGTCTGTCTTTGCAGAGGGCCCAAGCACTCACATGGAAGCTCACAACTGTCTGAAATTCCAGTCCCTTGAGATCTGATGGTGTCTTCTCATCTTCTTGGGGAACAGGCTAAAAGTGGTGCACATACATACATACAAGATATGCCGGCAAAACATCCATACACAAGGAAGGAAGAAAGGAAGGAAGGAAGGAAGGGAGGGAGGAAGGAAGGAAGGAAGGAAGGAAGGAAGGAAGGAAGGACCCCTTTCCCTTTTGAAACCCAATCACGGTCTTCAGCCAATGTATGTTTACCTGCCTTCCTGTCTCCATGTAGCACATGTGTGTGAATGTACACACACACACACACACACACACACACACACACACACACACACACCACACGCTGCTTTTTGTTTTTTTCTGAAAAATACTAAATACTTTTTAAAGACAATTTCTCATCTCTGTTTATTGCTTATTGGTCAAATTCTTCATATAGGATATCTTTATCATTATAAAAAATGTACCATACTTTGTCCCACCCTAAGAAAACATAAATTACTATAAAATGTCTTCCTTCCTTCTTTCTTTCCTTTCCTTTCCTTCCCTTTCTTTCTTTCTTTCTTTCTTTCTTTCTTTCTTTCTTTCTTTCTTTCTTTCTCTCATTCCACAAGAGTGATTCAGAATGTATTTTTCTCTACATAGCAAAATCTATTCTTTATTTGGAGTCTTCAAGTCAATTTTCCACATTTATTTATTTTTATCCCCCCCAGCATGATTTTGCATATGGGAAGCAGGAGTCACCTGTATGTCACAGCACAGGTGTGGGAGCAGAAGATAATCTGGAGAGACGGTGATCTCCCTTGACTCTGTAGGCTCTGGAGACTGAACCCAGATCTGCAGGCTTCATGTCAGGCAGCTTTACCTGCCAAGTTGTCTTGCTGGCTCTCTCACAGCCCCTGATCACCATTTCTAAATGTGTGTTGCCTATTAAATCTCTTCAGATTTTAACATTTTTCTGCTCCAGGGTAAGGATGACCCAATGAAATCTCTTTGTTGACAGAAAGCCTGGCTATTTTTTGTTTCCTGCTTATTGTTACTCTAATTCTCATTTATCACAGGGACCATTTTTTTTCCTTAAAAAAAGAAGAAACGTTTCTACCTTGCAGACTCATATTTCATTCTACACCGCTGTCCTGTCTCATTTCAGTCTTACAATATTATCTTATGTCAGAGCTCAATAGACTATGAATTTGACTAGAATATTGCATTCTGAATAGTCTATAAAGGTGAAGACAGGAAACAAAATGTGATATATAGAGAGAAGTAGAAGTGTGTGTGTGTGTGTGTGTGTGTGTGTGTGTGTGTGTGTGTGTGTGTGCGTGTGTATCTGGGTAACAATATTGAACCTGTGAGTGCAATACCCAAAGAGTCCATAAGTGGGATGTGGACTCCTGGGGTGGAGTTACAACAGTTTTGCAACACCCTATGAGTGCTGGGAAGTAAGCTTGGCTCTTCTGGAAGAACTGAAAATGCTCTCAGCTGCTAAGCCATCTCTGCCACATCAAGGGACAATTTGTCTTATTTCTCTCAAATTTGTCTTATTTCTCTCAAAAAAATTGTGGACATGGAGATGCCATAATGAATCCATAATGTAGGTTCCTGAGTGAGCATAGAAATCAAAATGATGTCTCTTAACTCATGGAGCACGGGCAAGGGAATGACCCTGTGGAGCGATTCCTCTCTGCCACATTCACATAGTTCTCGCCCTACACTCTGCTCACACCTTCCATGTCAAAGACACGAGCATATGGCACTTAGTGTGCTAGTTCCGTGAATGCATTTACTATGCTCACAGCATTCTCCAGAGACAACACTCTCAGGATGCAGCAGTGTTGACAGATATCAACTACAGTCTAAGTCCGTTACTACACTGTAAGACAGAGTTTTGTTTTAGAATGTTTAAGGCTCACTAGGCCTGGTGTAATTCAGCATCTAACTGAAAAGACCTTCATTGGACTGTCATTGTGTCCTCCATATGTTTTATCTCCTGCCAGATTTCATGGTTTTGATGTCGGAGCTAATTCACATTTGTAGCACCACTCCTCCACCTAAGTGCATGGAAGTCAGGATAATACTCAACAGGTACTTTCTATATTTGCTCATAAGCCTGCTTATAAACAACTCACTTGCAGCAAAACATGACTGAGAAGAGAGAAAAATGTGAAAATTCATGCTGGGGTCAAATCTCAGAGAGAAGGGAGGAGTGTGTTCAACTTGGAACAAGATGAAAAGAGAAAGCTCGGCTATGGTGGCTGTGTCAATGCCAAGCCTCCACAGCCAACTCAGTGGGAAGGCCCAAATCAGCAGCCTCAAGGGCCTAAATTAAATGTTTTGCTAATATGTAATTCTCTTCTTTTTATCTAATTTTACTTGGGTATTAAGAAAATCAGATGTGGCCAAACCATTAGCCAAATCAGTGAGTATCTGTGGAGTAACAAATCAGTGTTTGTCTTCTGTATGGACTGAAGTATGTTAATACTAAGAATTACAGTGAGGTAAGACATTCAGGAAGTGTATTAAAAGTTCAAATTCTTAACAACTCTAGCAAGGTTTTAGCTTCAGATACATTTCTGGAGACGTGAGGAAAAGAGGACACTTTCAACACCAAATTCACATAGGAAGAAAGGAAATGAATCCAATGCTTTCATTCATTTGTAGCAGGAATAATAAAAACCCAGAGATATTAGGGAAAGCTGAAGCAAAGCAGTCAGGCTACCAGAGAGCTCTATTTCTACCAAATGCTCAGACAAAAGGATGATCCACCAAACCTCAGATTGCATCTCCAGACTACACCCTCCTCACCAAATCTCAGACTGCTGCCTGAGACTGCAGTGAGCTCCTTATATTCTTTCTAGTGCTGAGATTAAAGGCGTGAGCTCTGTTTCTCCTTTAGACTGACTCACTCTCAGTTAGCCCTGGGTGGCCTCCAGCTCACAGTGATCCATCTGCTTCTGTCTCCTGAATCCTGGGATTAAAGATGTGTGCCATCACTGCTCAGCTTCTGACTAACTAGTGTGACTGGTTTTGCACTCTGATCTCTAGGCAAGCTTTATTAGATCGTAAACAATAGATTGCCATGATAAAACATCTTTTAAAAGATTGGCATGTGGTATTTCCACAAAACAAACAGGACCTAGTGATTTAGAGGTACATGTCATTGGGAAATAATTTTTCCCCCAAAAGATTGCTATCACTCAATTTCTTGCTATTGCTTTGGATACTTGACAGATAGGAGGCAAAGTCAACTGTAAATATAAACTGGAAAGCCCAAAGTCAATTGTAACTTCATGCATTTTGAACAGTACAGTGGTATTGTGTGTCCCATGCAGTTTTATTTTCTTTTAGTACTGTTCACAATGAGCCAAAGCACACGCTTGCCTATTCAGCATCTCCTTTAATTTGTAAGCAGCTCCATAAATCTTTCTTGGCTTCTAGGGACATAAAGACTTCTATGATGAAGTGGCCAGCACGGTGGCTTAATAAGCTGAAAGCTTTGTCCCCCCTTCCCCCATGCATTCTAGGGACCGCTGTCTCACTCCTGGCAAAGGATATGCAGTATTGAATTCCAGCCAGAGTAATTAGCACACGTTAGGATCTCTCGGGACACAAAGCAGGATGGGCAACACTGGCAATGATGTCTGGTATTTTCTGGGTGGTAAAAGGGAATGGGGAAGGAGAAGCTGCAGCAGGTCTGTGAGAAGCTGATGGAAGTGGTTCACTGAGAACACCCCAGTTCCTGGCGTGTTAAACACTCAACAGTCTCTGGTATGAGATAATGTCTTTATCACCCTTCTCAAATGCCTTAGAAAACAGTAACAAAGAATGAACTGGGTGAAGTTGTCCCTCACATTCCCTAGAAATCAGCTGTCACAGAGAGTTGCATTCCCTAGAAATATTAATGCAGATACAAGTAACAGGAACCTTCAGGCAGTTGTCCTGGTTGACACACTCTGAAAATGTATACATGAAGCTTTCCTAAGGTAGGCTGGCTGCTACAATGTGGCTGTGTTCCACACACTCACTGCCAATTTACCACAATGGTTTCATTGTCTTTATTTATGGAAACCAGGGGGGCCCTGGTGAAAACTTTTGAAATTCTTCAGGTGCCTTGACCGGTGTTTGCTATCAAAGAACAGTGTTTTAAATTAGCGGACATTCTCTGGAGTATTGGAAACAAACATCTCACTTGTTCATCACAAAGTTTTCTCCTAGACAGATAAATCAACACTGATTAACTACATGTTTTAAAAATGGGTTTCCTTTTTTAGAGTCATTTTAAATTCATAGTAAAATTAAGGACAAAAAAAATAGTTATCCTCCCATGTGTCCTCTGGCCCCCGGTAGACACAGCTTTGTTCAACAGCTGTCTCCAGTAGTGTTTATTAATGTCGTTGGACTGACTTGGACCCATTATCATCATCCCCACGCACAGTTGATGTTTGTGTTTACTCCTTGAGTTTTGCATTGCATAGGTTTTGATGAGTGTGCAACTGAGTGGGTGCACTGCCTTAGTACCTCCAACTCTGTGTGTCCCTTTATTTCCCTTGGCCACAGGCTACAGTGAGCCTTCCATGCCTTCCATGTGATGTGTATAGGCTTGTGTCTGTGTGCATGTGTGCCTGTGCTCAGTATGCATGTGTGTATGTGTGCCTGTGTGTATGTGTGCCTGTGTGCCTGTGTGTATGTGTGTGTGTGTGCCTGTGTGCGGTATGCGTATGCATATGTGTGCCTGTGTGTATGTGTGTGTGTGTGCCTGTGTGCGGTATGCCTATGTGTATGTGTGCCTGTGTGTATGTGTGCCTGTGTGCCTGTGTGTGTTTGTGCCTGTGTGTGCCTGTGTGCCTGTGTGCCTGTGACTGTGTGCCTGTGCGCCTGTGTGCCTGTGTGCCTGTGTGCCTGTGTGTCTGTGTGCATGTGTGCCTGTGCTCGGTATGCGTGTGTGTATGTGTGCCTATGTGTGTTTGTGCCTGTGTGTGCCTGTGTGTATGTATGCGTGTGTGTATGTGTGAATGCGTGTGTGTATGTGTGTATGTGTGTATGCGTATGCACATATGTATGTACATTAGCATGTGTGTATGTGTGTGCTTATGTGTGTGTGCTTGTGTTTGTGTTTCCAGGCTAGTCTCTATGAAGTTTCTCCTTTGTTGTTTCTCAGCTTTACACTCATTTGATTCAGTGCAGGATGCTTTTTCACTTGAGCAGATATATGACAGTTTATCCATTCAGATGCTGAAGAACAATTTGGCTTCTTCTAAAATTTGACAGTGATGACTCAAGCTGCATCCAAGATTCTTACTGAACTTCTTGCCTGTCTGTAAGAGTTCAACTCCCATCCTAACTGCCAAGGAGTAAAACTGGTAAGGTGCAAGCTGTGAGTTATGTAAGGGAACTCTAAACTGTCTTACAAAGTTAATGTCCCTTCTTGCAATCCTACCACCAGCAAACAGAGGTTCATGCTGCTCCACACTCTCCCAAGCAGGTGGTGTGCTAGATTTTCTCTGTGAACCATAGGTTTGGGTGAACCTCTTGTGCAACACATGAAACAGTATTGATTCCATATTGATCTCATTGCAACTGGCAGTGAGAGCAAAGTCTACTGCAACTTGCTATTTTACACAAGCTTAAGTATGTATACAGACATATGTATGCACCTGTGTGCCAAGACAGTATATGCATCTGGTTGTGTAAGTGCTAAGGAAATGCAATTACTATCTTCCTATTTGAATATTTTAGCATGCAAAGAGTTAGTTGGTTACAATGTTTACATTATTTTAATTGTGAAAATTGTATTGTGTGTGTGTGTGTGTGTGTGTGTGTGTGTGCGCGCGCGTGCGTGCGTGTGTGCGCGTGTGTGTAAGTGTATGAGGAAAGATGCAGTGTGGATGTTCAAAATACAGGACACTTGACTTCAGGATAACAGGATTGGAAGCAACCCCTTTACTTGCAGAGCCATCTTCTTGGTCTTTTACTGTTTATTTCACTAGTGGAAAACTGTAGATGAAACACATACTAGTGCCAGGCCAACATGTAGTTCTCTGGTGTATCTAACCCAAGCGTCATGAATCAGGTTATCTTAGAGCAATGTCAGGTTTCTTTCAGTCTTTAGGATCCAAACAGTTTCTTCTACTTACTCACATTTCACATTGCTTACTGTCTTTGAGGAAAGTATCAGGAAGCTAATCCACAGCCTAATTAGTCTGAGTAGGCAGAAGCAGGACAGAGCTTCTCAGGGTGTTTTAGATTGTTACTGTCCATTTCTCATTAGCCTCATGGCCAAGTGGTGAGTTACTGATCCATGCAGCAGAAATGAGAAAAATGTCATTTCTTTACCAAATTAAAAAATATATGCATAAAGCTAATTTCCAGAAAGCCAGAGAGAGGAAGTCGTGACTTTTAGGACTGAAGACTCATTCCAACGACTATTTTCCAAATTTTGTTCTTATAAATAGAAGGTTAAGTCAAATTAGATGTTAAAGTTAAGCCAGGTTATTCCTTTGCACATAATTTGAAATGAAAACTAAACCCTTATTATGAGAACATAGAAAGAATTTGTTAAAGACTAGTGATAATAACTCAAAGATGAGTGTTTTTGTTTTGTTTCATTTTGTTTCCATCACAGCGAGTTTTGTAAAGCAGTCAGAGATATTGTTGTTCTGAGTGCTCACACATGCATATCACACACACACATACTCACATACTCACACACTCATAAACAGATCTCCATCTATGTTACTTTGGAATGATTCAATTATTTTTTACTGTTTTGCCTACATGTATGCCTATATAGCATGTGTGTGCAATGCCCATCAGGTGCAGAAGGTTGCACCAAATACTCTAGAACTGGAGTTATAGATGGTTGTGAACCTTCATGTAGGTCTTTCATGAGAGCAGCCAGTGGTGTCAACCACTAGGCCATGGATCTAGCACCATCCTTTGTCACTAACCATCACATTACTTAGGCATGCTGGATCTAACAGTCTTTGGGCTATTAGCCCAAATATATATATTCTGAAAGATGAAAACAGGATTAGCTCATTTGTTAAAACTCTTTTTTCTTATTATTCAATTTTCTTGTCAGGTAATATAGATGTAATTAATTTACTTAGAACTGCTGTGCTTCCCTTAACAAATTTTAAAATATATTTGTGTTTGCAATTTGCAATTTCCATGTAACTTGAAATTTCCTTTTAACCATGTATCTTAATTATTTTCCATGCCAATAAGAATGGTTAGGCATCATTTTCAGATTTGTTCATTATAGAATGAAAATATAGAAAAAATAAGAGCAAAAAGAATAAACTGGAGGCTATCTGTAAATGAAGGTTTTTTTTTTTTGAGACAGGGTTTCTCTGTGTTGCTTTGGAGCCTATACTGGCACTCGCTCTGGAGACCAGGCTGGCCCTGAACTCACAGAGATCCACCTGCCTCTGCCTCTGCCTCTGCTCCGAGTGCTGGGATTAAAGGCATGTGCCACCAACGCCCAGCAAATGAAGGTTTTCATATGCAAGATTTCACTTGGAATTCCTCTACTCTGTGTGTATGCAATCCTGGCTTCCAAATGTCCTCATCACCTTAACAGGTGTCTTGGACTCAGTGGGCATAATGTTTATAAAAGGCACTTTGAAATATCTATCACATTACACAGCATTGGCTTGATCAAGGTGTCAGATCCATCATTTCACCATGTGTTCTGGGGACATGTCAGCTTAAAGACAATGGAATCCTTGCATTCTGGGCAGAAAATTATCTGTGTATAAGGTTAGTTTTTCCTTTTAAAGGCCATGTATTTGTAGAGGGAGATTAAGACCATACTTTGACTGTCATTGTTGCTTAAATTCAACAAGTAGCTGGTATGATCAGAGAGACAGAGCAGTTCAGTATGTTTTTGATGGTGGAACCAAGACCCTAAGGCATTCACAGAGTCAACTGAGTGGTTAGCATGATTGGCTAGCTTCACCTTGGGAAGTTCACCACGCCACTTCCCTTTGAGTAGTTTCTGCTTTTTTACTCCAGCTTCCACCCCTACCTGTTTGGCCATTTGCTATAATCACAAGGACAAGTTCTCCTAAATTTCAAATGTTGACACCTTCATCATTAAGGCAGTAGTATTATGAGGTGATGTCTTTGTGGTGTGACAATATTACAAGCATTAGATCATGCTGAATGTAACTGATTAATTGCCATAGGACAAGAACCCCAGGAAGCTCAATTACCTGGCCAGTATCTGAAGACACTGGAAAGCTCCATGTTTGAGAATGACAGCCCTTGTCAACACTTAATATTTAGGAAATGTTTTCTTGAGCTTTCCAGCTTCCAAATCTGTGTGGAACTAATTCTGGTTTTCTGAGTTAATCAGTTCATGTCATTTTTTACTGTTCTGCACTTCTTAACTTATAGCATTGACAGAGGACTGTGTTCTCTCTTTGTTTTTTAATTGTCTCTTTCTTATTAACCCTCCCCAAAAGATCTAGATACATTTAGATATTCACTGTCCAAGAAAGATGAAACCACACATCTACCAAATTACACTCTGGTCATACACTTGATGATTGGTCTGTACACTTGGAGACAACAAGACTCAAAGGAAAGGAAGTTTTGCCCATGTAAACCCATGTATTACATCTTCTAGAAACCTAAGCTGTAGGATCCAGAAACCATGTTCTTATTGGTACTCAGATACTCATCTGTCAAAGACAGACCTGTCCTTTGATACCATGGAACACAGTGTCAGATCATGCAAGAGACTTGAGTGTCCTATGACTACACTGGAATTCACCAAATATCTTCTTTGATTCCACAGGCAACTACACAAGTTTGTCAATGCCTAGTTCAGTGAGACATGCTTTTCTGTAATTCAAGTACATTTCTTAAGGAAATCTCCTTGTGAATGATTAGCCAAGATTTGAGCCAGCTGCAAATATATTGTGCTTGATTTTGTGAATTAGCTTGGAGACTAAAATTCCTAGAAAATTGATGGTTGTTGGAGTTTACATAATTCTGGTCATATTAAGAATGCCTGGTTATTTAAATATAATTTACCCCTTTATGCTGTACTATCATGCTTTTTTGAGAGATGAAGATAGCATCTGAGATCTAATTTATTTAAATTTCGTTGTACAGTGAGCAATGTGGTAAGAACCTCTTGTCTGATAAAGATCCCTTTGACACAAAATCTTTAAGCTAATGCAACTTATTAATGCTCTGGCCTTTCACAGACCACTGGAAATTTCCTCATGTCTTATTTTTTCTTAGTAAATCCACTGTATGCCTTTCTAGTCATGTGGGTATTTACATCTTGACACTCATCTCAGGTGCATTGTGTTGAAAGACATATATATATATATATATATATATATATATATATATATATATAAATTCCTTGATTTCTAAATTTTCTTCAAAATTTATTTTGTTCTTACAATCTCTTATATACCTAGGGGCTATGAGTTATCTGTCTCTCATTTTATGATTTTCTTTCTGTTTGAGAACAATTCATTTCTTCATTTATGCAAATACCTTCATGTAACCCTGCATTTTACCACATGGAGCCTTCCATTATTTCCTCTTGATATTCAAACTTGACTTGTGTATTAAAGATTTCCTCTCATTTCTTCATTTGAAGCATCAAAGACATTAAAATCTGCTTTTATACAATTTGCAACTTAAAATACATCAGTGTTATCTCCAGCCAACAGCTTCATTAGATTGTCAAATCTTCTACAGTCATATTTTCCAAAGTTAATTCCTCAGCCCTAATATTCTTTCTCCTTACAACTTTTTTATGGAAATCTCAAGTGGTCTTGTGATTTCAACCATCACCTACAGACTGGTATATATACAAATTAGCTTTCAGGAAACACTTTTTTGAGTTATGGACCCATATTCAACCCAATGTTTCTATTAGATACTACCCATATGAACATATATCTCATATGAACATATAAGATTTATTTACATGCCTATTGCTATGTCTATAAGTTAAATTGGTTTAAATCCATTAAACAACATAAAGTAGGACATTGCAAACCATCTTTGCAACTTCTTTCTCTATTGTCCCTCTGGACTCTATAAATAGACACTATTATCATTTTCATTTAGCAAATAATAATGCTGAAGCCATGGAGGTTAATTAATGGTCACAGAGCACAGGACTAGTAGGATGTTTTAACATTTATTTTTGTGTGTTGTGTGTGTGTGTGGTGTGTGTGTGTGTGCGTGTCTGTTTGTGTGCATGTTTTTGTGTGTATATAAGGGAACATGTGGACAACTTGAAGGGGCCAATTCACTACCTCCACCATGTAAATCTCAGGAATCTTTCTCAAGATGTTAACTTTCAATATTTACCCACCTTTCCAGCCCAGGAATGGCAAACATTTTTGTCAATATTTCAGTGGGATTGAGGTGAAATTCCATGCTTATGTGGGTGTCCATCCATGCTGGACTCCATCCCTAGTATCAGGAAAAGTAGAAAGGGAAATGGACACCTGTATCCATGATGATACCTAAGAGTCTTTCTCTGGGATGACTGAGTTACACTTTTGTCAAGAGCAACATGACATCAGTGATGATCTCAATCCGGAAATCTTGAGAGAAATTATAAATTGTAAGAGACTATATGAATATTAAAACCAAGAATAATGATTCTATTAGAACAGAGAAGTTTATGGACAGACCACCTTTCCTATAAGATCTATCATCTATGGATTGAAAATAAGAATAGTGTATCTTACATTTAACCAAGTTAGAAGTTAGCCAACTAAAATGCTTATAAAGTGTGTGACACATGATTGGTGTGGTGGTACATGTTTGAGGTCCCAGCACTAGGATGTGGCAGGAGTTTTAAGAGTTCAAGGGTGACCTTAGTTTTATAGTGAGGTCTACTAACAAAATAAAACAAAACAAAACAGAAACAGAAAGAAGGTAAGGAAGAAAAAGAGATAAATATGTATGACAGAAAGGTAGAATTTTGTTTTAATGATATATGACATACCCCTGTCTTCATCACTATTGTTCAATATATCCTGAGAAATAGGGCTTCTCTTTCTAGGACCATGCACTGACTGTAAAAACCCAGTTACCATCTGACTCTGACACAATGATTTTCTACTGCATTTATAAAATTTATAAAGAAAACTTTGGTTTTAGAGAGATGTCTCAGCAGTGAAAATCATGTAGTGTTCTTGTCAACAAATAAAATTTGATTCCCAACACCCACTTCAGGTAGGTCACCATTGATGGCAATTCTAGGTCCTGGATGTTTGACACCCTCTTCATGATTTTGTAGGTAACAGAACTCACAAATGTGTAATTGAAGTTCTTAATTGGTCAGAATAATAAAAACCTAGAGTCAGATAAAGAGGAAAATCCTAAGGGATCACAGAGAAGAAGGAGCATGCCAAAGCCAATTTTATGTCATTAGCTTCACATCAGAAAAGAGTGAGTTCCTGTTTCTTCCTGCTTATATCCTGTGTGTACCCAGCCGTCTCAACCCCTGTCATTGCTCAGCCTCCCCACTTCCTGTCTGTCTGTACAGACCTCCAGACTTCTATGGTTAGCTATTGACAAGCTCCATCTTCTGATCTTCAGACAGGCTTTATTTGTACAAACAAGATATCATCACATTGTGTAAACACACACACACACACACACACACACACACACACACACACACACGAGGTGATTTAAAAAGAAAAGAGGAAAAAAGAAAAGAAAGTCTCTCCACAAAATGAATGGATCACAAATTCATGACAAATAATTTCCTCTAGTTTTGCCATATAGTGAATGTTTTTGTTTAGCAAATATAGATCCTACATATTTTGAAAAAAAAGGCATTTTATTTCCTACAGGGCTTACCCCTTGTGTTGTTCTGTTATAAAAAAAAATTACTTGAAAAGTAAGCACAATTTTGTTCTTTAAGCAAATGTTAGACAGAGACTAAGTTTCACAAATTCACTCAAAAGGACCCTGACTTCAACATGGCTAATGTCAGGTAAAAATCCCAACATGCAAAGTGTTTTAAATCCACAGAAGGCTGACACTGTATGCAGTCACATCATCTTAGTAAGGATGAAGGCCTTGCTCAGAGTACATAGCTTCAAGATGTTCACGCTATCAGAGTATAGACTATGGTGCATTGGCACCGTGAACTTTCCACAGGATGTGAACTCAGAAGTCTATCTGAAATCTTTATTTGTGATGAATATTCGCAGATCAATATATCTTACACTACTGGAGAAGCCTTGTTAAAATGATTGCATCTGGAGGTTTGCCAGTGGAGGTGGGAGCAGTAATTTGTCTTCAATGCTATAGACATTTATTCTGCATCTAGATTTTATCTCCCTTTTCTGTTAATTGTCAAGCTTATCAAAGACCTTCCGTGATAAAAATCAAGATCATTTTATTGATGAGAGCCTGTTTGATAAAAACCAAATGACCACATTTCCCTTAGGATTCTTCATGCAAGCTGAAAATGTAAATTCCACTGCATGGAAATTAAAGTAACAGTGTTAGAAGCCAGATTGTAGACATGGCTTCAGGGTTAACTAAGCAAAAGGTCATGATAATAGTAACCCTACAACAGGCCACAAAGAACAAGAACAGAGGGAATGGTCTATCTAGAAATGGGGTGAAGTCAGAGAAACACAGGTGGAGTCCATGACCTATGGAAAGATCATGATATAGACAGATCTGCTACATGTACACACAGATAGTTTTCAAAAAGGGATACTCCTGTTGTCAGCATTGGGGTACGAGGCTTAGGGCATGGCTTCTTGTCTGCAGAAGTGATGGCTTAAATTTTCCCAATAAATTACCAGTTAATAACCTATCTCAGGTTCGATATTGTTCCTCATCATTTTCCAGCTTAGAACAGCTCTATGGTAATCTCTGTTATGCTTTTACCCTAGGACAGGATATGTATTCTCGACATTTGATCTTGTTGCTTCACTAGCGATAGGTCTTGAGGGTGTATGTTCTTGCTTTTCCTTCTCCTAGTGCATACTTGATATACACCATCTTTGTATATATTTTCATATCAAAACTAAATCTTTTTCTTTAGATTGAAAGGGGAACTATAGTGAGAGCTCTTACTAGGTACAGGTGGCACTGACCACACCCATTTGGGCATGGTCACAGGTGCATACATGAGTGTGTGGGAATTAGGTCTGAGGGGAAGGACAGGCTCACTCTCTCTGGGTTCTGATTTGCTCTCGGAGGGCAGGTGAGCTCAGATGTTCAGCATGCGGATCCTGGGTTATCAATTTCTCATGTAAGTGATTTCTCCCCAATAAAATTAACCTATTTCATCCCAATCCCATGTATTGTAATTTGTGCAATCACATAAGTTCATATTGCAAAGCTCAGTACAGACATTGGGGTCGTTTCTCCCTTTGTTGGAGATGTGTCATCCCTAAGCAGTGTTCAGTATCTTTATTGGCACATACTTTCTTTGTGCTGTTAGATTTTCTCCATGACAGGTTTTGGACCATTGGATAACTCAGCTGCTCATTAAAATACAGTGAGTTTTTGCTGAATCCATTGAATACTACTTATGTTTTAATGAGCATTAATGAGCTCTGCGATTGTCCTGTGGAGCAAAACTCACAACTCATTAGGTGGATTCCCAAAATGCCTAAAGGTGAGTGGGCACCGCTTTAGATATATAAGGTAATTTCATACTTAATTAGTTCCCACCTTGCTACACCACAGATACAAACACAGAACTATGGATTAAAATGGCAAACGTGTTGTTTGCTGTGACAATTCAATGAAATGGTAGGATTCACAGAGAGCCCGTGTGAGTAGTTTCAGGCCCTTTTCTATTATGTTAATAAATTGGCATGTTATGACTGGATTCACAGAAAATAGAGAAGAAGGAAGAACAGTTAAACGATTTCTAAGTGAGTTGTCATTTCTCTGTGTTGTGTGCAGAACACCTCCATGTCTGCATGGAGCCATCAGTGATACTGGCTTCTGTTCACTAGGGTTTGTCATGTAGTGGGGATTTATACATAAGGTATTTTTACTCCTAATTAGAAATCAGAGAGATGTAATTACTATTTCACTTTATGAATAAAATAATGGACATATGAAAATGATCAAGCCACTGGCCATATGAACTTGACTACAACTCAGACATTTGTCAACAGAATTGCTTTGGCTTCTTGTTCTGGGGTCAAGAAGTTGAAAGCAGATGTTTTGGCTGGGGTCATTGACACTGAGTTCTCTTTGGTTTTCATATGGTGCCATTGTTCTGTCTCCTCATGTAACCTCATATTGGAGTTTACTTCTATTATATAGCTCTTCTTCTTCTTCTTCTTCTTCTTCTTCTTCTTCTTCTTCTTCTTCTTCTTCTGGGGAAGCTGTAGCCACGCCTACTTAGGGGCTGGCTACAGGTGTGCCTGACCACGCTTGCGAGGGCATGGTCAGGGTGACGTAGAGAGACTGGGATGTGGCTGTGTGCTTTCTTTCAGTTTCTCCTTTGGGCTTGCGTACAGACCGCTGACACGTCGGCTGGCTAGGTTGCTCTGTAAGTAAAGCTTTTCCCTATTAAATACCCTTATATTTCTACCTGACTCCGTATTGGTAATTTCCCACTATATCTGGTTGTCAGGAGTGGTATATTGGAAACCTACACCCCATTTGGGACAGGCTGTGGGTTCCATCGGGCCCTCCGCCTAGGCCCGGAAAGCGCCCTCTCTCCACAGGCATTCCTGGCTAGCAGCCGACCCACTGCAGCTGAGCTGCTCAGAACCATCCACCCAGCTTGGAGACAGTTTCTAGCTGCCTAGAGTGGAGGTAGGCCTCGGCTTTCAGCAGAGGCTTCCCCTGGCCGCTACTGCGGGAAAGCCGCATCTGTTTCAGTGGTTGCGGTCACAAGACGGTATACTCTCTAAGATAAGCACTCAGGCGCTTTTGTGACCTCTCTCCACCACTGACTGCTGCCAAACGCCGCGGAATAACTGAACACCTGTGCCACCCACTGGTCAAAGATAGTTACTGCATCTGGAGTAAAAATCAGGTAAAAATATGGCAGCATACTTATCATTTGCTAAAATTGGTAATATTTTTGCTTATTATGTGAATACACTGTTTGAGGAGGATGCTAATTTGCCAATTACTGGACTATATGCAATAATGGCAGTTAGCTTGCTGGTACAAATAGTATTACTAGACAGAGGACTCAGGAAAAGGGATAAGGATAACCTCACCACCTACTTACAGGAAATAACAGCTTTATGCAGTGAGGTTTTGGAGAACAGATTAAGTCAGACCACAATTGTGCAGCAAGTGGAACAGAAATTGGATGATAAGCTTGGCTCTGTGTCCAATATGCTAAAGACAGAGTTGTCTGTTACCCAAGATGAGATGCAGCATATTTATGCCATGTCTGAGACTTTAGAGGCTAGGCTGTCAGAAGACCATGATGAGCTAAAAAATATCTGTAGCCAGCTAGAAACTCAGATAGGCAATGTTACCCAGAAATTAGATGCAAAGGTGCAAGATACCAAGGATAGGGTTGAAGAATTGGACAATGCCATTCAATCAATTATTGAAGCATCCAAGGTAGCAGATCACAAATTTGAGACTAGATTTGAATGTTTGGAAGATAATTTACAGTACAGGGCTGACAGATTACAAAGGTTCATACGCTCAATTGCTGATGACTCAAAATCAGCAAATCATGACCTGGAATCTAGACTCCAATACCTAGAAGGCAGTTTCCATGCCATCCAGATGCTGCCTAAGGATGATCATATTGAAGACCTAGAAAAACATGTAAATGAGCAGTTAGAGCAATTTACAGTTTCACTAACATGCTTGGAATCTTTTATGAATAAGGAGATTGAAAATTTTCAAAAGGATATTATTACTAGGATTAAAGATCATTGGTATGCCTCAGAAGCAGAATCACTCCAATCCCAGGCACCTACTCCAACCAGGTATCATGACTATTCTTCAAAGGTTGTTGCTCGTACACCATTAGTGTACCCAGCTACAATGGTAGAAAAGCCAGCTTCTAAGAAACACACTCATGGAAGGATGGCTTATGATTGGCAACCTATACAGCTGAAGGATCTTAAGAATATTAAATAATCAGTTGTCTCATATGGTCTCCATAGCCCATACGTAAAACATCTATTACATTCGTGGGCAACCTTTAACAGGGTGACACCCACAGATTGGGAACAATTGGTAGCAGCTGTACTTGAGAATTCATGCCAAATCCAGTGGAAGGCATTAGGAAGGGAAGAGGCAAAGCTCCTTGAGCATCAGGGCATAAAGGAAGGTTTTGAAGCCCCTCTAGATAGGCTTCTTGTTCAGGGTATTTATGCAGACCCACAGGTTCAGGCTAAATATGATGATGATATACTGTCTCTATGCAGGAAAGCAGCATTAAATGCCTGGGATAAGGTTCGTGATCCAGGAGAATGCCTAGTATCTTATACCAGAATAGAACAGGGACCTACAGAACACTTCAAGGACTTCTTACAAAGGTTAACTAGGGCAGTAGAATTACAGGTAACAGATCCAGAAACAAGACAATCAATTATATATACAATAGCTTATGAAATGCAAACCCAATATGCAAAAGGATACTTTTGCCTTTAAAGATCAGATTCGTTTTTGCATGTAGCCAACATTGACTATCATGTGCAAGACACTGGAGCTTGGGTAGGAGAAGCCATCTGCAAAGGCTTAAAACGGCAACAGGAAATTAAAAGTTCTAGAGGTGAGGATGTAAGCACTTGGCAAGGAGAAGCACCTTACAGAAGTCAACATAGGTACCAAGAGGCTAGAGGTTACTACTACTATGAACCAGAACCTTGGGAAGGAAGAGCCTTCCTCTGTAGACCATGAAGGCTCCAGGAACCTAGATGTTTCAACTGTGGTAAAATGGGACATACTAAGAGAAATTGTAGACAAATGAATTCTAACAATGCCTCATACGCAAGGCCACTGCCTTCTGGATTGTGTAGAATATGTGGTAAGGGCAGACACTGGACCAACGAATGTAGATCGACCAGGGACATACAAGGAAAGCCCTTAAGTTCGGGAAACCCCGAGGGGGGACTCAGGAAGTCCCCCACATCGAGAAAGGTTGGGTCATTCCCAGTAACAGTGGGAGACAATCTCTCACAGGAACAATAGATAGTTCATTGCCTATTGTTAAAAATGAAACTGCTCTAGATGGTAGTTTGTATAGTGATGAAGAATCAAGTGTGAATGGACAAAATGAGAAACACATATTTTGGCAAGCTTCTATTAATGATAAAAGACCTCAGTTGAAAGTGAAAATTAATAATAAAGTTATTTCTGGCTTAGTGGACACTGGGGCGGATGTAACTATTATTACTCAAAAGTCTTGGCCTCAGAAATGGCCTCTTAGAGAGGCAAATGTACAATTTTTAGGAATTGGAACTCTATCTAGAGTTCGACAGAGTGTTAACTCAGTGGTCTGCATTGAACCGGAAGCACAGAAAGGGATACTGAAACCATACGTGGCAGATATAGCTATAAATCTCTGGGGTTGTGATCTCTTACAGCAATGGAATACTCAGATTAATATTCCTCCAGTGTCAGATAACAAATTATGTACAATCTGTAGATAGTAGAAAAGATCTGGTAAGACGCTATGGAAAACAATTACCAACCATCCATGATGTACAGAAAGTAAATACAAATGATGGACCTTCAGAGGAACCAAAGGCCCTGCCATTGAAGTTGCTTACAGATGAACCTGCTTGGGTAGGACAATGGACTATTACCTCAGAGAAGTTACAGGCTTTAGAAAAGTTAGTACAGTAACAGCTAGAGGTTGGACACTTAGAGGAATCTACCAGCCCTTGGAATTCTCCTGTATTTGTAATAAAAAAGAAATCAGGTAAGTGGAGAATGCTGACAGACCTGAGAGCCATAAATAAGGTAATTCAACCAATGGGCTCTCTGCAACCTGGAATGCCATTACCTTCCTTAATACCTAAAGGATGGCCTATCATAGTCATTGATCTAAAAGACTGTTTTTTCACATTACCGTGACAGGAAAATGATGGAGAAAAATTTGCATTTACTGTACCAACTCTTAATAATTTACAGCCAGTTAGGAGATATCAGTGGAGAGTTTTGCCAGAAGGAATGCAAAATAGTCCTACTTTGTGTCAGCACTTTGTACAGCAACCTTTGGAAATAATTTGTAAGAAATTTTCACAATCTCTTGTTTATCATTACAGGGATGACTTTCTTTTATTAGGTTCTAATAAGGAAACTTTGGAACATATGTTTGAAATGGTGAAGTAAGTTCTGCCTCATTGGGGATTTCAGATTGCCCCAGAAAAGATACAAAGTGGAGATTCTATTAAGTATTTAGGTTACAAGATAGACTTACAAAGAATCAGACCTCAAAAGTTACAAATTAGGAGAGATCGGTATCAAATCTTAATTCTATTCAGAAATTATTAGGGGAAATTATTCAATTACAGACGATTATTGGTGTAGAAGGACATGACTTAAAGCATTTAAAAATGGCCCTTAAAGGTGATAATGACCTAAAAAGTCCAAGAATATTATCTGCTGAGGCAGAAAAAGAGTTACAATGGGTAGAAAACAGAATATTGGATGCACATGTAGATCGGATAAACCTTGATTTAGACTATATTCTGGATATCTTGCCATCCAGAGAATACCCTTCTGGAATTCTGATGCAGAGGGAAGACACTATATTGGAGTGGATATTTCTGCCACATCAACAGAATAAAAAGTTAAAGACATATATAGAAAAGATTTCTGATTTGATTTTAAAGGGTAAATTAAGACTTCGCCAGCTGACTGGATAAGATCCAGCAGAAATTATATTACCTTTAACTAATGAAGAAATTTCTTCCTTATGGAAAGATAATGAATATTGGCAAATAGCTCTTACTGACTTTTTGGGAACAATTAGCAACAATTATCACAAAACTGACAGAATTAAATTCATAAAAAAGACAGTCTGGCTTCTTCCATATATTGTAAGACAAACTGCCATTTTTGGAGTTCTTACCTTCTACACTGATGCCAACAAATCAGGTAAGGCAGGTTGTAAAGCAGGTGAGGTAAGTAAAGTAGTTGAACGTCCATATACATCTGTACAAAAGGCAGAATTATATGCAATTCTCATGGTGCTTAAAGATTTTACAGAACCTCTTAATATAGTTACTGATTCCCAATATGCAGAGAGAGTCATGTTACATATTGAGACTGTAGAATTTGTTCTTGATAATACAGAATTGACTTCTCTGTTTTTACAATTACAGGAAACTTTCAGAAACAGAAGTAATCCTATATACATTACACATATCAGATCCCATACGGGTCTGCCAAGCCCCCTAGCACAAGGCAATGATGAGATTGATTGTTTATAATTGGAAGTGTGCTAGAAGCCTCAGAATTTCATAAGACACATCATGTAAATAGCAAAGGTTTGAAAAAGGACTTCTCTATCACTTGGCAACAAGCCAAGGAGATAGTGAAAAAGTGTCCTACTTGTTCCTTTTATAATCAAACTCCATTGCCAGCAGGTTGTAATCCTAAGGGCATTCGGAGAAATGAGGTTTGGCAGATGGATGTCTTTCACTTTGCAGAGTTTGGAAATTTGAAATATGTGCATCATACTATAGACACATTCTCAGGGTTCCAATGGGCTACTGCTCTTAACTCTGAAAAAGCTGATTCTGTTATTACACACCTGCTAGAGGTGATGGCAGTTATGGGTATACCTGCACAAATAAAAACTGACAATGCTCCAGCATATGTCTCTACAAAATTGGAACAATTTTTCAAATATTATAACATAAACATGTTACTGATATACCACACAATCCTACAGGACAAGCAGTGGTTGAGAGATCTAATAGAACACTTAAGGACATGCTCAAAAAACAAGCTTGGAAGTCTAAACCCCCCAAACATAGGTTGTATAATGCTTTATTAACACTAAACTTTCTTAATGCCAATGAAAAAGGACAAAGAGCTTCAGAAAGTTACTGGACTACAGAAAAAAACTGCTGAACTCAACCAGCCGGTATACTTCAAAGACGTGCTAACCTCTGTATGGACATGTGTTACGTTGGGGTAGGGGTTTTGCATTGGTTTCTACAGAAGAAGAAAAACTTTGGATACCATCAAAGTTGATCAAGATTCGAGTGGAAAAGGAAAAACCTCTAGATGAGGAGCAATGATAGGTATTCTACTAAGGTATATCTTATAAACTAAATAGAAACCTCCCAAAGGAAAGGGATGTGTTTTGCTTTTATCTTCACAGGAAAACGCATCTCCAGAATGCAAAGGAAACTGCATGGGTAAATACTTGGGAAGAAAAGGTAGCTATAACCATCAAACAAAAGGAATGTGCCATATGGTAAACTTTACAGCTGTCTCTCAGAGAACGATTTCTCTTTATTTCCTAGTCCCTATTCAATTAAACCAATGCTGGGTTTAGAGGTGGATTTGGCTTTCCTCCTCTAAAATCCAAGCACGTTATTTAACTAAACTTTAGTGTTTCTGTGTTGTATCAAGAAGCCAATTAATATAATACAGAATAAAAGAAGAATTTGGGGACTGTCTTTGTCTTTTCTTGGATCTTTCTCTCAAGGTGTACACCCTCTCATAATTGTTATGTTCTCATGGTTGCATTCCCCAGCATGTGTACATACACAAGCAAACATTTCTCTGCTAACTGTTTATGTTTGAGTCCCACACAGCCAATGGAGACCTGCCTGACAGCAATCCCTGGACACCCTGGAAAGAAAATGGGCCACACCTCCTCGACTGCACTGGATCCAACTTGCTCCATTTCAACTGACATTCCAGCCAAAGCTTCAGATACTGACTTCAATCAAGTTGAGGATTTCAAGCAAGATCTTCTATCAAGAGAATCCCATCTAACATGGACTGGATACAATCCATTCAAGACTTTCACTATATTAACATTTTCTTCCTACAGGACCCCACATGACTATCATCATCCCATTTCAGCAAGAAGTAACTTGGAGAATGCTATGCCCCCTTTCCCCATTGTTGTCACTTAGGATAGTGTATATACCTAGTTAGGGATAGCTTCCTATTGTTTATGGTTGGGATTGGAAGGAGGTGTTCAGGCTTGGACACCTCTTTTAGATGACTGTAGGGTTTAGTTAAAATAGATAGTTAGGATGTGACATAAGCAGTTTGTTGTATCTTCTTATATTTTACCTTTATGATTGTTAATTTTGGATACTTTACACTGTTAAGTTTTAATCCTCTTTTAGATTAAAAGGGGAATTGTAGGGGAAGCTGTACACCTACTTAGGGGCTGGCTACAGGTGTGCCTGACCAGGCTTGTGAGGGCGTGGTCTGAGTGACATAGTGGGACTGCGTTTTCGGTTTCGGTTTCTCTTTGGTACTTTTGGTACAGGCTGCTGACCCACCGGCTGGCTAGGTTGCTCTGTAAGTAAGGCTTTTCCCTATTAAATACCCTTATATTTCTACCTGACTCCGTATTGGTAATTTCCCACTATATGGTTCTTCTTCTTCTTCTTCTTCTTCTTCTTCTTCTTCTTCTTCTTCTTCTTCTTCTTCTTCTTCGCCAGTTTTGGGTTAGATGTCTATCAAAATCTACCAATTGTCAATCTCTTTAAAGTCCCATCTCTAAATATTACTATGATTGCCATGATTCCAATATGGCTGGAGTGTGTTCTATGTGGTTACTGGGTTGAGATATAGTCACTGGTGAGAGCTTTAAAGAGACTAGAGACATCTCCTTACCATAGTGTTGTGGGGAGCCTTTGGAAAGTAGTTAGAATTGGGCATAATCCCAGGAGGAAGCCATGTGATTGGTAAATTTATAAGAGGATGTTAAATCCTGCATGGCCTTAGAACTAAACTGTTATGCCCCCCCCCAAAAAAAAAGAAAGAAAGTAATCTTTCTTTATAAAGCAGGCACCTGTTACTTTAATTAGAATGCAATACAAGTTAATATAGATCATCTGTGTGATGAGCAAGTTCGGTGCTGATCAGGAATGCTGCTCAGTGTAGAGACATCACTTCTGCACTGGTGGGAAAGGACAGAAGGATGGAAGAACTTAGAGCCTGTGGCCATGTAAGCCCACAGTGATTCCAGTGAGGGCTCAAAGGACCAGGATAAAGGCAAGGAAGGTTTTTACCTCCATTGACTTGCAGGAGTCCAGTCTTACTGCAGATCGCATGTTTTCCATTACAGACGCTGAGCTGAAGGAGGATAACTACATGATGGAGAGAACTTCAAAACAGTGATGATTCCTGGGAAGGAAATGGAGGTATCAGTTGATTTCATCACTCTTGCCTTGAGATTCTGGAGCAAAGGAAGCCAAACAGGAAGACTTGGAAGACTCAAAGCACATGAGAGGATGGGCCCTCGGTGGCAGCTGTGGAGAGAGGTCACAAAAGTGGCTGTGCTTATCTTAGAGAGTATACGGCCTTGCGGCAGCAACCACTAAATAAGGTGCAGCTTTAAGGCCACTGCAAGGACCCTGATGAAAGCCAAGTCCTACTCCAACTTGGTTCAAGGGCTGGAGGCCTCCGGGTGCGGGTAGGCAGCATTCTGAGCTGGTCCTGAGCGCAAGGTGGTAAAACCATAGGAGGTCTCTGTGAGTCTCCAGGCTGGGAGCAGCTCAGTGACAGCGGGTTGGCTGGGGGAGGGGAACACCTGTGAAGAGAGGGACCTTTCCCCGCCAAGGCCGCAGGCCCAGTGGGACCCACAGCCTGTCCCAAATGGGGTGTAGGTTTCCAATATCCCACTCCTGACAACCAGATATAGTGGGAAATTACCTATACAGAGCCAGGTAGAAATACAAGGGTATTTAGTAGGGAAAAGCCTTACTTACAGAGTGACCTAGCCAGCTGGTGTGGCAGCAGTCTGTCCAGCAAGTACAAAAAGTGAAACCGAAAGAGAAAACATAGTCCCATGCAAGTATCGCTCTACATCACCCTGACCATGCCCTTGTAAGCATGGTCAGACACACCTGTAGCCAGCCCTAATTAGGCATGACTACAGCTTCTCCTACAATAGCTATGGTACAAAAATCTCAGGTGTGGCTTACATTGGCTGCAGACTTTGGAGTCCATGACTTGTTGACTTGGCAGTAAGGCATGTACAATTCATGAGTAATGCTTTGGAAAATTTTCATCACAATGCCTGAAAAATTAAGCAGGAGACAGGGTGAGGCCTGTGGCAGTGAACTCCCATGAGTACATGCCTCATGGAGTCAGGGAAGACAAGCTTCACAGGAGACCTTGAGATGTATAGCTCCATGCAGCATTGAAGAGTTACCACAGAATGCTAGAACAGACTGTCATCTAGAAAGAATGGCCTTGATGATGAAGGTTTATGAATATTCATGGTTAGAGTACCCCAGCTTTTGAGAGCACCTCCCTTGCCAGAGTGTCTGTGGGAACCATAAGACATATAATGTAGTCACTGCTCTAAGGCTTCAGCTCTAAGGCTTCAGCTCTTGCTTTCACCATTTATCCATGTGGATCTTTGCATTTTGGAGAGAAAATGTGTGCCCTTGCCTCTTACCCTGTATTGGAAGTAGAAAATTTGTTTTTATTTTTTGTGGTGTTTTTTTTTTTTCATTTTTATTATTTTTTTTATTTTATTAGTTCAAATTAGGAACAAGCTTCCTCCAGATGTCAATCCCTTCTCCCTCTCCCTCCTCTCCACCCCCAACATCCCACCTGCCCCTAGCCATCCCCCTCCACTCCCCAGGCAGGGTAAGGCCCTCAAAAGGGGCTCCCCAAAGTCTACCACATCATCCTGGGACAGGCCTAGGCCCTTCCCCATGTGTCCAGGTCAGGAGAGCATGCCTTCATATGGGATGGGCTCTCAAAATCCCTTCTTTTTATTAAGACCTTACATATTTGATACAGTGCATTACCCCTGAACAAACAGAAAAAAAATTAAGTTCAACATTTCTAGAACAATATGGCTGTTAATTTTTGTACAATGCCAACTGAACTCGGTAAACTGGGATACTTTTTTCCAAAGTTGACAGCACTGTTAAAGTTTCCAAAAATTCAAAATCAATAATGGCAGTATGTTATGCATCAATAGCAGCAACAGCTTTTCCAGGTTCTGCAGTCATTTAAACAAAATTGTAGAGACATCCAGCACTCTCCATTAAAAAAAAAAAAAGTAAAAAACAAAATCCCAGAAAAACAGAACAGTTCTGTTACCCTTGTGGTAACTGACACCATTCTTTTACAATTAGCTTCTCAATCATCACCTGGAAGGACAACATTCTGAGTAACATCATTAAAAACAGCTCTGATAAAGCACGGTCACTACTATGTATCATAAAGCAGGTCCACATATGAGTGAGTACATATCATTCCTTCAAGGGTACTTCTCTTTTTCTCTTCTAAGATGTTCAGTTTGGCTGGATTTATGTTGAGGTCTTTCATGCATTTGGACTTAAGTTTTGTGCATGGAGGACTCTAATAGAGACATACATGTTCCCCAGAGAAGGGGAAAGGGACAAGATCTCCTCAGCAAATTGGGAGCATGAGGTGGAGGGGAGACGAAACTAGGAGAATGAGAAGGGGATAAGAGGAAGGATGCAGAGGACATGAGGGAGCAGGAAGGTTGTGTAGGAGGAAAAATAGAGGAGAGCAAAATAAGAGATACCATCAGAGAGGGAACAATATAGGTTTAAAATGAAATCAGGCACTAGGGAAATGTCCAGAGATCTCCAAGGATGATACCAACTAACATCGAAGCAACAGTGGAGAGGCTACCTTAAATGCCATCCCCTGTTAACAAGATTGATGACTAACTTATATACAATCCTAGAGCCTTTATCCAGCAGATGATGGAAGCAAAAGCAGATAGCCACAGCTAAAACTGAACTGAACTGGAATCCAGTTGCAGAGGACGAAGAGTGATGAGCAAAGTGGTCAAGACCACTCTAGTGAAACCCACAGAAACAGCTGACCTAAACAAAAGGGAGGTCTTGGCCCCCAGAGGAGGCCTTGAAAATAAATGAATATTTATTTCAAAACATGATTAATTATTGGACTTAGCATCACACATAAAAATAAGTCTAGTGCTTTCAGGTCTTGAACTATGGGGCCTCTTGTAGTATAGCAGTACATATCCCTAGCATAGGAATGGAATTTGGGAGCCCATTTCACATAGAGGGATACTCCCTTAGCCTAGACAAATTTAGGAGGCTGTAGGCCCTATCCCAAAGGATATGACAGAATATGAAGACCCCTATGGAAAGCCTCACTCTCCCTGGGGAGCAGAAATATTATTGGATAAGTAAAGTGTTACTGGGGGCCAGGGGAGGGTGAGGGCTTGGGGATTGACATGTAAACCAATCTTATTTCTAATTTAAATAAAAAATATATAATAAAAAAGGTAAAAGAAGCCTCATTTTTCCAATATTGTTCTTTTTACATGTAATTAAAAAAAAAAAAAGAAAACTAACTTTATTTTATCCTGGGAGCTTTCTCGGTGAAATCATTTTCCCCCAGAAAATTTCCTTGTGATTTCATGTGTGAAGTTCCACATTATCCCTAGCTGTTGTCTTTCATTTTCTTTTCATCCTGGTAAAGTTTCTCAAATCTTTGATTAGAGAGAAATCTTTCCCATTTCATATTGTTTTCTTTGTCAAGATGCCTCTGAGGACAACAATGCCCTTTCCTCTCACCTTTCATAGACTCAACCTTCATTTTTCCTTTTCCTATTCCTGCATTGTCTGCTACACCCACTTAGAAAATCATTCAAGTTGACCTGAAATCTCTACCTCATTTTTCTCCTACATGTCCCAAATACGTTAACATTTTAGAAACTTAAAATTCCCTGTCTTTACACTTAAATATTACTCGTTGATTGTAAATATTAAATGTTATCGTTGATTGACCTTCCATGGCCTCTCATTTGTGTGTGTGTGTGTGTGTGTGTATTATGCTTGTTTGAGATTTGTGTACACAAACACAAATGCATACACACATGTACACACACACAAGCATGTATGCATACACACCGACACACACAGACACAAACTTATACATACACATCTACACACACACACCTCCATGTGCACACACCCTTCTGACAGAGAGAGGCTGTATACCCACTTCCTTGGCCTTTGAAATAAAAATGAAAACCCTCCCACAGGAAGCAGGAGAGATTTGTCCTTGGTTGGTCACATAGGCCTGTGCTCCTATTGTCATGGCAATACCCAGGCCTATAGATACAAGGATAGCGTTTTCTGCCTTGAACAATAAGCTATTTAAAGTGAGATACCTTCCCTCGGATGAAACACCTAATCCCATCCAACTTCAGAATGCTTTGCATGTTGACCTCAGCAGAGCAGTCTGCTCCTAGGTGGGTGTGTCAGGATTGTATCCCTATGAGGTTAACCCACTTTCCTCTTTTGCAGTAGATTTAATCTTTCTACTAGACTGATCTCTTCTATTACAGCAAGATAAGGACTAGTGAATTCTTGGGGAAGATAGACTTGGAAATCAAGTATGACTAAGGAAATAATGAAGTCAAGAGTTTTGACCATCATTCACAAACCTTCCTCCATTTTCAAGTTGTCAGCACTTATTACTGCTCTTAAGGCTGACACCTTGAAGGTTTGATGGTTTGGGTTTAAAATTGAGATCTCAAAATTACTGCTTCACATATTGCTCATTATATATGCAAAAACCCTCCTGATGTCAAACAGTAAACTTCTATTACAGTAGCCTGAGCTAAAAGCAAAGCAAAGCAAAACAAAACCCCTAGTCTCTAAGGAAACCCTCTGAAAACACTGTGCACTAGAATGTTGTCCCTCTATACACATTCGGCAGATACTACCATTCTGGAGTTGTGCTTATGGCTTTAAACATCCTGTCATAGTTTGTTCATCCTGGAAATACTGATCTACACCAGTAGACCCGGAAGAAGAGATAAAATTGTCTCCTGTGTGCCAGAGAAACTGTATCACAGAGACATGCTGAGAATAGCCATTCTCCCCACACTGTCTTACCCCCTTGTAAGGTAGTTAATTTTCACCATCACCTGGAACTGCATTATGTCTACGAGGCTGGGATTAGATGTGCTGCTCCTGTTGCTATGCCAGAGCAGGTATGAGGCCATCTTGCTTTTTCTGAGGCTCCTCCTCAGTTGCCCATCACAAAGACAAATCTTGATTGACAGAGGAGGCTGTGGGTCCCATTCACACTCATGGACCCCTGCTCTTGAGACACTTTTGTGGCTGGAACGGCTTTCTTTCAGTAAGACCCTGTCAGTTTCCCTACAGTCAATGACAGAGCGGTACCAGATGGAAATGCAGAAAGAAAAGTTGAAGGTGTTTACAGAGGTGACTTTATCATAAAGAGCAGCCTTGAGTGGAGACTATTCATTCTCCTGGGGAAGTAGTCCAAGATAGAGAGAAAAATCAGATCATTTTTTCTCTGCAATTTTTGGGGTGATTTTGTTCATCAACTTTTAACACCTTCATATCACTGAACATGAATGAAATTCTTGCTGCCATCTTGTCTGTGTGTGTGTGTGTGTGTGTGTGTGTGTGTGTACCTGGCTGAGTGAAGACACATAATCCAATGTGACAGATTTACTGTCTCTCTATTGATGCCTTCAAATTTTAAGCATAGATTATTAAAATAAAATAAAAGTAAAAAAGATCATCTCTGCTGGAGGGTGAGTCCAATTTGAAAATAATACTAGATATTGTTATTTAAGGATAACATATGTATAAATAGATAATTATAAACTTATGTGCATAGATGAATACAGTGTTTTGTGTCACTTGTGAGACACTAGTTTATATATACATATGCATGTATATATCTATTATCTTTATTTTTTAATCTTTCCAGAGCTAAATGCTAATTTCTGACAAAGAAATTTCAATTTAGCATAAGAGAAAATTATCCATTAAATAAAAACTTTGAGCCTGGTCTCCAGAGCAAGTGCCAGGATAGGCTCTAAAGCTACACAGAGAAACCCTGTCTCAAAAAACAAAACAAACAAACAACAACAAAAAAAAACAACGTTGAAGTGATTTCAATATTCGACTCATCTACAACTACAGCTGTTTATTTTATTCTTATTCAAGACTTTAGAAATGAGGTTTTGGTCATTTGATGATACCATATAACGTGCTATTGAGAGCTATTGAGATGATTTGAGCTTCCTGAAAGATCTTATTGTTTTTAAGAAATACAATTTCTACTGATGTCTACATCTGAAAAAGTAACTAGATTTGGCTTGTAAAATTTTCTTACTAAAATATTTTATATTTTTTAAAAATATTTTTCTGCATATCAGATCATTTCATTTAATATATATATATATGTGTGTGTGTGTGTGTGTGTGTGTGTGTGTGTGTGTGTGTGTGTGCGCCTGTGTGCCTGTGTGTGTGTGTGTATGTTCACATATTGGAATCTTCAATTTTTTAAGAGTAGTTGTGGGTCTCTGATGTACTGGTATGAGTCAACAGATATTTACAAATTTCTTTGAGGAAATAAAATTGTGGTTGATTTGTGGCAAGATCTTCTAATTAGTTTGTATCATCATATTGATAGCTACAAATATAGTATCTACATGTCCATTTAATATCATTTTTGTTACCCTGAAAGACACATGTGTTTTGTGTGTTGATAACTGGTATTTCCCATCAGCCTCCAGGAACCTGATGTAAGTATTGGAAGATTTCAAAACCATCCTTGAAGAGGAGTAGTCTACTTCCTGAAATAGGGTGGCTGAATCAGCCCCATTATTCAACAGCTACAAACTCCTGTGGATGCCGGAAGGATTATAAGAAAATATGTGGCAGAGTTCAAGAATAAGGTTCTTTCACTTGAAGTTGTGCTTCCTTGAGCTGAAACAAGCACAGCTATGTTTATGGATTATATGTAACACCCTCAAACTCTTGAGTTCAAATCCTAACTCTGAATATTAGTCCTTGTTACATTAAAGTAACAACAGATCTATGGCTTTACAGAGAGAGAGATTGTGTTGGCCACCAGTTCTGGAGTCCTGAGGGCAAGGATCTACATCAGGCAGTGAATGATTTTCTTGGTACCCAAATGGGATGGATGGGGCCTCAGATGGCAAGGATGGTATAGGCACAAATGTGTGTCTTTCTCCCTTTTACAGCAAAGCTGGTAACTTTACACCAACCTAACTAGTTCACAAGGTCTCAGCTCCATATAGCACAGCCAGGTCAATTTTCTAGTTGCTTCATACCTCATAGTGGAGGTTAAAATGCAGCACACAAGGTTCAGGAAGATGAAACCAGGAACTGTATGTCAGAAAGACAAAAAGCAGATCATGCAAGGTGTTTTCTGACCTCCATACATGTGCCACAGTACACATGAGTCTCTACAAAGACACATAAATATGCACTTTTGCACACACACACACACACACACACACACACACACATACACACACACAATAAATAAATATATCAATAATTAAATGTAAAAAATGTTAACATTCACTACACAGACATTTGAGAGCCACACTTAAGCCTCACCCAAATACAATTCTGCCCCTGTTGAGGCCCCAAGATTGATGTTCTTCTCAGAATATGAAATGCATGTTCCCCACTCTGGAAAACCTTAGGCTTACATATAACTGATTCCAGCATTAAATCAAATGTCCAAAACCTGAAGTTTTATTTGAGGGACAACAAAGCTTGTATTTGTGAACCTATAAATAAAAAACAAAGGCACAAAAATAGACAGGTAGACCAATGGAATAGAGTTGAAAGCCCTGAAATTAACCCACACACCTACGAACACCTGATTTCTGACAAACAATCCAAATATATATGCTGGAGCAAAGAGAACATCTTCAACAAATGGTACAGGATTAAGGTCTCTTTATTTCAGAGGACAGCAAGGTGAAACACAGGCCAGAGCTAGGTTATAGAACCCAGCCAGCGCGGCCAGAACAAAAGAGACCCCAGGTCCCCATGTGCAGCCCCTTAAGAAGCTCCCTTACGTCACCCCGGCTTTCCTTCACCACGCCCTTCTGGGCGAGTCCCCGGATCCACCTGGTACCTGCCCCAGGACTATTGGGCGGGGCTAGGGTGACTCCCTACAAAATGGTGCTGGCATAACTGGATGCAAACATGTAGAAGACTACAGACAGACCCAAGCCTATCACCCTGCACAAAACTTAAGTCCAAATGGATCAAAAACCTCAACAAAAACCCAGCCACACTGAACCTACTAGAAGATTAAGTGGAAAATACCCTTGAATTAATTGATACAGGAGACTGCTTCCTGAACATAACACCAGTTACACAGACACTGAGATCAACAATTAATAAATGGGACCTCTTGAAACTGAGTAGCTTCTGTAAGGCAAAGGACATAGTCAGCAAGACAAAATGACAGCCTACAGATTGGGAAAAGATATTCACCAACCCCATATCTGACAGAGGGCTGATCTCCAAAATATACAAAGAACTCAGCAAGCTATTCTCGAAAACACCAAATAATTCAATTAAAAAATGGGGTACAGAACTAAATAGACAATTCTCAATAGAGGAATCTAAAATGGCTGAAAGACACATAAAGTGTTCAACATCCTTAGCCATCAGGGAAATGCAAATCAAAACATCTCTGAGATACCATCTTACTCCTGTCAGAATGGCCAAAATCAAAAACACCAATGACAGTTTATGCTGGAGAGGATGTGGAGAAAGGAGAACACTCTTCCACTGGTGGTGGGAGTGCCAACTTGTACAGCCACTGTGGAAATCAGTATGGCGACTCCTCAAGAAAATGGGAATGAGTCTACCACAAGATCCAGCAATTCCACTCCTAGGCATATACCCAAAAGAAGCACATTCATACAACAAGGACATCTGTTCAACCATGTTCATAGCAGCATTATTTGTAATAGCCAGAAACTAGAAGCAACCTAGATGCCCCTCAGCTGAAGAATGGATAGAGAAAGTATGGTACATTTACACAATTGAGTACTACTCAGCAGAGAAAAACAATGGAATCTTGTAATTTACAGGAAAATGGATTGCACTAGAAGAAACCATTCTGAGCAAGGTAACCAAGTCACCAAACAACAAACATGGTATGCACTCACTCATATATGGACTTTACACATAGCACAAAGGATTACCAGCCTACAATCCACACCACCAGAGAAGCTAGGCAAAATGAGTCTATTTAACACGCTAACAACACAGCAGCCAAATGATATCCTCATCTACCCCACTTCAGAAGTTTGATTATACCAAATCATATAGTAAATCAATTAGAAATATTCTTCTGTGTGAGTGCATGGCCCATGGGCAGCCATATTGTAAAGTTCTAAGCACAGATATGGTGATTTGGGCTTTTCCTTTTCTTCAGCTGATACTTTCTGAAATGGGAATGTGACTCAGGTTGGATTTGTTTGGAAACAGGAAAGACAGTGAGTGGTCATAAGCAGACTTGGTGTTTTTGTGTAAAATGTCCCTGTGCATTCTGCCATAATCACAACCTTGTCCTCAGTACACAAGCAGTTCAGCAACCGTGCCTGTTGGTGGTTGTTCATTGCTCTTTGTAATAAATTCACTCCTCGAAGGGGGGCTTGGCATTTGTTTAAACACATTTTTTAGGAAAAGCTAAAAACAAATATTATGAAAGAAACCTTTCTGCTATGCTTTTCAACTAAACTGAAAGAGAATAGT
The DNA here is from genome assembly GCF_003668045.3 of Cricetulus griseus. NCBI lineage: Eukaryota > Metazoa > Chordata > Mammalia > Rodentia > Cricetidae > Cricetulus > Cricetulus griseus. The sequence continues at coordinate 3,275,380 of NW_023276806.1, forward strand.
CCAACACAGCTTCTCACCCCAGTCTTGAAAGGCAAAGCAGAGTGTTCCCAGAATTTTTCTTTGTGCTTGAGAAAATAATGACTCAATCAATTAAAAACACCTCAGAAACGATCTGTGAAAGTCACTTTCCTATTCTACCATCAGCAATGCTGATCAATAATTGAGCTCTTTTTATTTTTCTGTTTTCTTTGGCGCTTCATTAAAAAAAAAAAAAAACACCGTTTCTCCCATGCAAAATAAAACAAGGGAATAAAAAGAAATTCAAAACCACTGTGGAAAATTTGTAACCTTTCCCCAGTGGGAGGGAAGTTAACTGTGCAAACAGGTCATTTAAAATGACTAAGTGCTGGCTTGCCTCTATGCCCCTTGGATGGGTCATGATTATTTACAAAGCAAGTTTACCCTGGCATGGACCTGGATGTCGACTAAGAAAACACAAGGTGGCTATGACAGGCCCTTTATTAACAACAAATCGATTATACCAAATGAGTGGTACACTCTGGAATGAAGAATAGGAATAGCATTTACCCCTAATGCAGTTTACAGACCTTGGCGGACATTATAAGGACAAGATCTTGGGATGTATTCAATTTGCATATTATTTTATTAACATTTATATTGGCCAAGAAAAAGAGGTCACATGTGGAGCCCAGAAGTCACCACCTGTATAGAAGATGTTTGGCTTAATCTAGCCAGATGGAGAAACAAGAACATCGGTTGTGTGTGTTGGCTGAAGTCCCACTGTAGAACCATTATGTGACCACTCCACATTCTTCCTGCATTTTCACTTCAGAAATTATCTCCCTTTGATCTTTCTAAATGCTATTGTGTACAGAGAAGTTTTCCTTTTGACCCCATACTTGCCAAGACTGCAGTGGAGAGTGGGTGGCATCTTCTGATGAAAGAACTAGGTACTGGAGACTTCCCTGTCCCTGAAAGATGTATTATAAATGCATCCTTCTCCTGGGAGTGAGCAGTGTCCACTGGCAGGGAATGCCAAGACTAATCTCTAACTCATCTTCTAAACTCATTTTTTTTTACTGTGAGTTGATATTTCTGGATCTTTGAAGTATATCTGTAATTGTTCAATTACCACTGTCCGGTTGTCTTAAAGTGTCAACTTGACACAATCCAGAGTCATCTGAGAGAGTCTCAACTAGGGGATTGCCCAATCAGAATGGTCTATGACTATGTCTGTAAGAGATTATTGATCTGTGTGGGAGGGTCCAACTTACTGTAGGCTGTGCCATCTCTTCCAAAGTGAGGCTGGACATATGCAAAAGGAGATGACCATGAAGACAAGCCAGGAAGCAAAGTTCAGCCATGGCCAACGTCTGAGTTCTTGCTTTGACACCTCTCGATGATGCACTGTGACCTAGAAGTACAAGAGGAAATAAACTCTTTCTTTCCTTAAGTTGCTTTTGGTCATAGTGTTTATCACAGCAAGATAAAGCAAACTTGGACAATCCATAGCACTCATTTTGTGATTTCAAATGTTTCTTTGCCTGCAATGTTCATATGCCACAGGACCTATGTATTTCCTTCCGTAGAAGAGATACTACTGGTAATTCCCAAGGTAAAATGGAAATTACTCTGAACTGCTTATGAGAAATGAAAAATCATTGGTGCTGAGTCCCCTAGCAGCAAGCACATAAAAATACTTCACATCGTCATTTGAAAATTGAGTTGTAATAAATGTTATTTAAAGCACAACAACCACTTCTCTATGTTGATGTTGAGATTTTAAATGATCATGATATGACAACATTAATTACATATAGAAAAGCTTGTCAGTCCTGTAAGATAGAGGCTTCCAAAAACTTAAAGGCTGTGTAATAATGTCTCAAGATAGGGAATGGACACAAAGAGAGCCTTGACACATGTGTTTGGTGAGATGCACATGGTATGTTACTGTGTGCTTGAGAAGGCCACCTGCAATAAAGTTACAGAGACCATGGGCAGATGTGGCATACTCAAGTGGAGGGGTAGAACCTCATGATATTCTCTTTGCATCCCTTAAACTTCATGTTAGTTGAGTAAATCAACTCACAGAATAAAAACATTATTTTGGCTCACGAGTGCAAAGGTTGGTCACATGAGCAGTAGTAAGGCAGAAAGTACTCTTGGAAGTAGAAGATAAGCAAAGATGCTTACCTCATGGAATCTAGGAAACACAGAGAGAAGAGCAGACAATACAAATTTTAGAGATATCATCTCAGTGATCAGCTTCCTCCAAGCAGATGCCATCTTAGTTAGGGATGCAATTGTGATGAGAAAATACCAGGACCATTTGGGAATAAAAGGGATGATTTCAGTTTACAGCTTTCATATTACACTCCATCACTGAGGGAAGTCAGGGGAGGAACTCAGATAGGGCAGAAACCTGGATGCAGGTGCTAAAGGAAAGGCCTGGGAGGAGAACTGTTATTGGCTTGCTCCTCCTGGCTTGCCTAGCCTGTTTTTCTTGTAGCACCTAAGACCACCAGCCCAGGGGATAGCATGACCTACAATGGGATGGGTGCTCACACACCAATCACTAATTCAAAAAGGTGATTCACAGGCTTGCTCATAGACCTAGCTGGTCAGGGTCATTTTCCCAGTAGAGGTTCCCTTTTTACAGATGATCCTGCCCTGTGTTCAACTGGCACAAAAGTAGCCAGTATAACATCACTTCCTACTTTTCATCTTCTAATAATAGAATCAAATTATGACTCCATTGATGGATTAACCCATCATTAAATCAGAGACTTCATAGTCTAAATATCACTCAGACATTAATCTATTAGCAATACTGCACCAAGAGCCATACATCCATCTACAAGGAAAGAAACCTCATACTCAAACATTGTTGCTACCCTAAAAATTAAAAAAGAAAAAAAAATCCAAAGGACAGAGAGATGGCTCAGGGGGTAAAAATGTTCTCTACCAAGCATGATGACCTGATCTAGATCTCTGGGACCCACAAGGTGGACAGAGAGAACAAACTTCCATAAGTTTTACTCAGACTTCCATGTGTACAGCCTAAATGACCGTAATAAAGTTAGCTTGAATGGGATTTGATGACAATCTTCTATCTTCATCAAAATGGGCTTTTGAATGAAGTCAAAGTCTTTCTGTTTGAACAATTTGGCTTTTTGTTTATTTGTCATGTTGAGCACTAGCAAGATGGGCATGGGTACAGTATTGATATATACAGAATAACAATGAGATAATGGAATTCTTGAGTGATACTGCAGTTGTAACACTGACAAGGCTTGTCAGTACAGTGATGGAAGTGAGATAGATGTCTCCTGTGGTGCAGTCAAATGACAACAGAACCACGAGGAAATAAGAACCAAAATAACCAGGGAAAAGATGGAGGGAGGGAGGGAGGGAGGGAGAAGCTATTGAAAGGGAGAGGTAGAGGAGAGAGAGAGAGAGAGAGAGAGAGAGAGAGAGAGAGAGAGAGAGAGAGAGAGAATGCCAGAGTGCCATAGGTTTTCAAAAGACAGTTCAGGATTGGTGGATGATCAGGTTCTTTTGAACAGAGGGATACGATCTCCATTATGGCTGGTGAGCATCTTCTAGGGGCTTCATAGTAGGTGATGCTAGGCAAGAATTCTGGAACTTCTTCAGAGTCAGGAAGCTGGTGGAGGGCACAACTACAGAAAAAGATGAGATGCCATGGGACCAGTGGAAAGACATTCACTGCTGTGAGAAGGCATAGAAAGGAAATGATAGCCCAGAGACACCTCAGTCAGTAGACAGACCATGCCCAGGGTTGGGAAGCCCAGAGACCTGTTACACAAAAAGCCAATGTTTGAAGTTCACCTGTAGTTGAGAACACTAATGGATAAACTGCCGTGGTATGATGAATCCATTGGAATGGTGCATGCATTAGCTGTGGTTCTCCAGAGAAACAAAGCTGATATAGAATGAATACACAGGATTTAACAGAGTGGCTTTCAAGCCAGGCTGAGTACTCCAATAATGGCTGTCTCTTGATGTAAAGACTAAGACTACATTTGTTGTTCAGTCCTTGAGGCTAAATGTCTCAGCTGGTCTTCAGCATGCTGCAGAGTCCTGAAGAAGTAACACTAGTGAGGGAATGAGTGACAGCAAGTTGACATGGAGAAAGAACTTATTTCTTCTGTGTCTTTTATATAGTCAGCCAGCAGAAGGTGTGGACCAGATTTAAGGTGTGTCTTCCCACCCCACAAAATCTGGATGTAGGGTGTATCTTCCCACTTCAAACTCTTCAGTCAAGAAAACTCCCCACAGTATTCCCTGCAGCTTGGGTTTTGGTTGTTTCTATGAATAGTAAAGTTAACAACCAAGAATAGCCATCACAGAGTGTCTTGCCACTTGATGCAATTTGTTTGGCTTGGCAGTAGTGTTGTAAGCTGATTTACTTATTTGATTCAGTGAAACTGAAAGAACAACCCACATGGTCCTTTTCTCCTATTTTGTGTCCTTTACAGGCTCTAATGACCCATTAAGGAGACAGACATCAGCACAGATTTCAGTGGAAGAAGTCAGACAGTGGTGGTATCAGAGAGGATAAATCAAGGTAAAATGAACAAACATACAGCAAGAGATTAAATCAGACAGGAGACATTCATTAGTAAGTCATGTGGCTATTTACTTGCTAGCCATTATGCAAGATGCAGTGATATTTATCAGTGATTCAAAGATGACTAAGATTAGGGATACCAGGAATGGCTCATGAATAAACATTCTACAGGTGAAGGCTTGCCCCTGGGTCAAAAGCTCTGAGGCTGCACAGGCTACTTTGCATATTTGCTCAGGACTTTGACGTATAGCTTATTCAGTAGCAGATTCTGGAATACAACTGAGCAAGGCAGGGGTAGACTAAATCAAGAGTGATGCTGATTATCAGAGCCACGCTCAGCACTGCATTCAGTCAACAGCAGTGTATGGCAAAGACTGATTCCAGGCAGCATATGAGGTGGTTCAGAAAACAGAGCACAATTCATGTGAAGACCACATTTCTAAGAGCCATGTGGAGAAATGATGACTGCACACTTCAAGGGGTGGGGGACAATATGCTTTAAACCAGCGGATGCTGCCTCAGGTTTTGTGCATGTTTTTGGCAATGTGGAAGGATAGCAAGTGCATACAGGTAGAAAGGGAGTGCTACAGAGGAAAAGAAAACTGGAACATGTAGCGTTTATGCTTTAACTTCAGGATATTTCCAAAGAGTAATATGTGCTCATAACGTGAGGAGCACATTAAGAGTTTATTGCAAGAGATGTCAGGTGGAGCAGATCCAAAACCACTTAAACAAGAGTAATCAAAAGCCAGCAGTTGTCTGTTTATTCCTTTTGTCAGAAGTACAAGGTACATATGGAAATCATTATGTCGGATTATATGTTAAGCGTTAATTTGTAAGAATGTTCAGAGGGAAGGTGCAGTGAAAATGAACTTCGTTAGTGTAATGGAGGGCTCACAGGAGCAACCATGTTGTGGGGACATAAGGTCAGCAAAAAAGAAGACTGGGCAGAGTCAGTGTCAATCCAAATGGGTGGAGGAACCACCCTGTGATGCTGGGATGGACAAGGCCTCTGCATCTCCTCTCGTTGGCTCTGAGGGAATGAGTCCCTGCATGGTGACATGGGACAGAAGAAGGCCTACCAACACACTGTAAAAAGAGATGATACAAGAGAGCATGCCTTTATAGACACTCCCCTTCTATCAACATCATTCTTTTTCACGTTTCAGCTCTGTTGGCATCTATTACATTGAAGAGATTTTGTTTGTTTGTTTTTGTTTTGTAATTAAAGATTTTGTTAGTCCACAAAGGCATGAGTTTCATCACCTTCTATAGCTACATTTCATCAGACTTTATTAATATAGACCCCATCATTGCCTCTCTAGTCCCATCTCCTTCCCTCCTGATTTCACAGAAGATCCATCCCATTGCTCTTACTGTTCCTCTCTTTCAACTTCTTTCAACATTGTCTGTTTTATCTCCTAGATCTCTCCAACTTGTGACCCATAGTCACACCCAACCATAGATAGCTACTAATGTGGCCCAACACAAAATTATAAAATTCCTTAAAATATTAGTGGTAGTTTGTGAACATTTCTGGTGTGTGAGTGATGTCAATGTCAATGTCATGTCTCAATGTCGGAAGACTGGACATAACTTGAGCTGCTCACGTATGTGGGAACACTCAGCCTCTGTCAGCTCTTCTCAACACGACCCTTCTTGACTGGATATAAAGATCTCTCAGATGCTCTGAATTTCTCTGTGGTCCACTCATGTGTGGTTTTCTGATCTAATGTAAAGACAGTTAAAATTTGGATTTCCTCATTTTTTTCTTCAGAGTTCACACCAGGACTCAGTGTAGCCGAACAAGGCCGAGAGAAGGAAATAAAAGCCAACTGTTGAGACTTACTCTTAATTGTGGGTGTGGATTGCAAACATGAGACATGCTTCAGTTTAAGTGTTGCTATGCCTCAAGTACAGAACTTATTTAAATATGCAAGCCTAAATGATACATACATATAAGGCCATTTTGTAAGTATTTATTTCAGATGAGTTACAATAGCTCATACGATGTAATTCTGAAAATGCCCCGACTACAGCTTCAGAAGATTGCCAAGATGAATATGACTGATGTACACTGGAATGGTCAGACTATTACAGAGCTAGCATTTTCTGCCCTGCACTGCAAGTGTGCAGGTGTGGAAAGTTGGTACAGAAGGACGGTTTTAGGTTCCCTTACTCTATTTCAGAAGTCAGAATTGCTCCAAATCTGTGATGAATATGGTGTGGTGGTAGCATTTGGAGCAAAGTATGTCTGGTTATTTTGCATCAGATCACTGTGAATACATTACTTGCAGTTGAATGAGGCTTGAAAACTACTAATTAGGTGCTCAAAGTCAGTGTTCAAGGTAGAAATACCCAGGACTATGTTCTGCTATGCAATCTTGCCTGATGGAAAGTCTAAGACAATTATGACTTGAAATATTGATTTTAATTTTAACTTTGCTGAGAAACTGAATGACATTTTTAATGAAAAATAATCTAAATTCATAATTTCTATCATATTAAAATAATAGCAAATACTAATTAATAAATAATGGAGGAATAAAAATTTTCCCCCAAACTTGCTGTTCTAACCAGCATTTTTATTATCTAGATGTATCCCTCTAAAGACCAGTAAAAGGGGTCTTGTTCCTTATTGTGTGCAACATGAGCTGTTACACTGTTACACTTAAATATCTGTTAATTGGAAAATGTATATCAAAGATACATGAACAATGGTCTGAGTACAACTATTTTCTATTACAGAAATCTTGACTAAGCTGCTTGGATTTATAACCATTAAGCATTTTGTCCTAGGATATTTTGGCCTTAGCATGGGAGATGTCTCTTTCACTTGACTGTAAACATCAAATACTCTCTGTGATGATTGACTGTATTAATCTGTTTGGCATTCATTAGTCAGTTATGTATCTGTTTTCTGAAATTGTCAATCACAGTCAATGAAATGTTAATTCCATAAGAATGGCTACATGCTCTGTTTTAGCATTTTAACTGTATGTTGACAATATTTTCTTTAACAAGTAAGTTCAGGCTCGGAGAATGTGCATGCTAAAAGAGCAGATTGGAACTCAGCACCGAGTGTCTCATGCCTTGGCAACTGAATATCTAAAGAATTCTTATAATCTTCTGTAGTTTTCTACTAATGACATATGGGCAACCAGGCAGGCAGTGGGAATACAGATGCTGTAGTCTGATTGTGAAATCCACTTCTACTCTGAGTTTAAGAATATTATATAAAAATGGAATGGAAAGCAGTGTTGCAGTGAAACTTCCATGGCTTTAACATAGCTCTCCACGTTACTGCCTCTGCATCTAGAATAAGGCATTTGAACCTTCAAAGGGTGAGAGTCTGTGTCAGCAAAGTTGAAAATCATAGCCACAATTCATAAAGTGTTTACTTGTAAGGATACAAAGGGAAGGTGTGATGTGTGTGGGCACTGACTCTCAGAAGCATCTGTTATCGTGTAAGAAGTATGCACCTTGAGCAGGTAGAGCATTTTTGTTTGTTTGTTTGACGCACAGCACAACTTCACAAACTAAAGTGCTATTATTATTTAGGTATTTTACACATATTTTTATTTACTTAAAATTATGCATACTTTTTTTCAATATGATCTATATTTTCCAGGTTTTGCAGCTTGGACTTCATGGAAGCTGCCTCTCATAAATTCAGTAGATAGCAGGGAGTTTTTTACACAGCATGCTATGAAAATGTGACCTGCAGTTGAAGATGTTGGGCAGGGTGATGTCACAGCATGGCTCTACCCCGTGTTGGAGTTCTGCAGATGGTGCCTGTCTGGGTGTCTTTTGTGGTGACGACTGCTCTCTGAACTCGAATGAACCAGGATTTATGAATATATAGGCTCCCCAAGAAGGCCCGCCATTGAGCACACTAGCTGGCTCCAGCCAAGGGCAGTGTCCCAAGATGACTTAGATAGAGTTTAGCATTATCACATAGCAGCTGCGAGTACAAATGCTTCCGACCTTAAGAGGTCTGACCATCAGCTCAGAGCACCCATCCCACTTCTTGTCTTCCCATTGGCTGTGTGTTCTGGAGATCCTTCAGATATGTTATTCCTTGTTGTTTATAGTGGCCCATGATGAGCTGCTTCCCAGAATCCACAGAAGGCACATTTTTAGAAACTTGCTGTATGCCTGGAATTTGTGGAAATTGGATGCAGTGGCTTTACTTAAAAAAACAGACCAATGCCCGCGAAGCCCTAGGTATTAACAGGTGATCTAGTCTCAAATAAAGTGAACTTCATAAAGTTAATAAAACCATACCAAGGGCTCAACTTCTCTTGTTTATGTCTGTTTGTATCTCTCAGGAATTTTGTTCCAGAAATATTAAGGGGTTGAAAGTGAGGAGCACAATGGATATATTATCAAGAAACATTGTATACATGCAAGGAATTTTCAAAAAATAAAAATAAAATATTAAAAAGTAAAACTTAAAATGTGTAAAGAAAAGAAAAGGGAAGTTAGGGGTCAGAAATTAATTGAGAGGAATAAAGGATCATGAACAGACTAAAACGTCAGTTTCAAGGATTATTTCAGAGACAGGTCACCTACACTGTGTGTGGAAAGGAACAAAGTTGTCTCCTGGGTTTTACAAGAACTTTAGTACCAGTTAAGAGGTTGCGGTAAACACCACTAAGACAGCGCCAAACCAGTTCTGGATTGTTTGCCATGTTTGAACAGCACGGAGAGGTTGGGACCCTAAGAAGGCAGCTGATGGCGTCACCTCACCGTATCTCAGGGAAGAGGTGAAAGCGAGCAGCCAGGCATCCTTCCGCATCCCAGTGGACATGTGACCTCTGGAAGGCGGCTGCTACTGTGATTTCACTGCCGCTGCACCTTTCAAACTGTGGTTCTTCATGGGCAAGCGTGACTACATGGGTGAGCAGTAGGGGTCAGTGAGTGAGGTCATGGGGAGCCTGTAGGCAAAGGGTGAGGGAGGCAGAGGTGGGTCTCAAGCTTTTCCTCAGCTATAACTCCTTATCAAATTAACTACTGTGAGCAAACCTGAACCGGAATAAAAGTCAAAGCATGAGTGTGTGCATGTGTGTACACGTGTGTATGTATGTGCATATGTCTGTGTATGTCTGTGTATGTGCATGTGTATGTATGTGTGTCTGTGTATGTGTGTGTATGTATGTGTGTGTACATGTGTATGTGTGTGTGCATGTGTATGTGTGTATGTTCATATGTGTGTGTGCATGTGTATGTATGTGTGCATGTGTATGTGTGTGCATGTATGTGTGTGTACATGTGTGTATGCATGTGTATGTGTGTGTCTGTGTATGTGTGTGTCTGTGTGTGTGCATGTGTATGTGTGTGTGTGTGCATGTATATGTGTGTGTCTGTGTATGTGTATGCATGTATGTGTGTGTACATATGTGTATGCATGTGTATGTATGTGTCTGTGTACGTGTGTGTATGTATGTGTGCATGTGTGTGTGCATGTGTATGTATGCATATATATGTGTGTGTATGTGTGTATGTGTGTGTACATGTGTATGTGTGTGTGCATGTGTATGTGTGCATGTGTGTGTACATGTGTATGTGTGTGTATGTGTGTGTGTGCATACGTATGTGTGTGTGTGCATGTGTATGTATGTGTGTGTATGTTCATGTGCTGTAAAACAGCATCAGGAAAGAGGCATGAATGTCTACTAAAATAAGACAAAGACAAATTCTCATTTGGACTATGATTTAATCACATTTGTTCATAACATCCATAAAATTACCTGGTACGTGGGATTTCCCCTGAGGTACCAGGCACAAGATGGGAGAAAGTTGATTTCTAAAACACAGACACCCTGGCGTGTGCTTATGCACATGTAACTGAGTATGTCCTCAACTAACCCCCCCATTAACCCTTGGAATTCCCTTTCAATCTCATTTCTTCTCAGCTCACTCACCCTTCTGCTTCCAGGAAGGTCTTGTTTGTTTGTTTAACCTGTTGACTTCAGTGCGGATTGATCATGGGAGCATGGACAAGGGGTTATTTCCAGGAGTGGGTCATCACTGACCCCACCACTGAAGAAAATGTCTCCCGCCCTCGTAGCAAACACTAACTGCCTACAGATTCTTAAGGAGCAGCAGGCCATGGTAAGGCCCTCCTCTTAGCAATGCTGACTGTCTGTAAATCCTCACACAGGGGTGGACTCCTCATCCAATAATATCGGACATCCATGTTCAGGTAAAAGAAAGCTTACTTCCCTTGTTCATTTGGTTGTTGATGTGTGTACAGACTTCATTATCCTCTGGGTTGGATTCTGGGCAAGCATCAATGCCATGTTAGTTAAAATAAACACAGCTTTCTTTAGAGGAAGAAGTCCTACGGACTGGGTAACTAGCTACTTTACCAATGAATTGTAATTCTGATCTAACATAACAGTGCATATTATTAACTCATTGAAAGTCTTTCATTCTGTAAGACACTTAGACTCTTCACAGTTCTTGTCTTCAGTCAATTTACTTAAGGCTGTGTTCTCCTGATCTACAGAAAGAAATGTATGCAGATTATTTCCTTTAATTAGTGAGTTAGTTATACATTAATTCCCATACTGGGACAGTATTGCATATCCTATTATCACCATTCTGACTCAAAAATTGTGTATGCTTCCTCTATATTGTAGCAGTCTTCTAGTTTAATATTAGGAATTAATTTATAAAATAGCATTGACAGGCTAAGTGTTCAGTCTGTAATTTTCCTAAATCTGATAGGATAGGGTAATAAGCAGTTGAAATATTCTAGAGCTACCTTTCAAGCTCCAGTGACCACAAGGATACATCCCCCAAGCCCAGTCTCTCTCTTAATATGCCAGTTGTATTGCTTTTTATTGGCAATTTTCATTTCCAGTCTTGTAACCCTACTATTGGTGTTTATTGTTATTATTTTTTTTGTGATGATGATAGAAAACTGGTCCAAGCACCCCTGCCGCTTCTGTCTCCAGTCAGTGTGCATTGCAGCTCCCTTGACTGGGTCTCTGTCTTGGCAACCTTTTCCTGGATACCTGATTTCTGAGCAGATGCTCTTTTTAATTTCATCCCATGTTAATTTTAAATATTTATTCATTGAATGTTTCCAGTCTCCTGCAAACTAGAAGCTGATTTTTGTTCCACATCCATAGTGCTCATTAAATTGTTGCCTCGCGGCTGCTTCTTTCTAAGAGGGTTAGCTCAAAGAACGCAACCAGAGTGGAGTCACTGGACCCAACACCTTCTGAATGCATGGTGACTTTTGACTGAAGGAATGAGCTGTAATAGAACATGACTGCACAGTTGTTATGCTCCCGGCTATAAATGAAAGAAAAGAATAGAATGGTTTGACACTTTGTCACTGGTTTGCAGAGAGCTCCATAGAATTGTAATTTCTAGGGCAAGATGGTTTGCCTATTTGGCCTCTCTAGAAACATGCTGACCTCACAGAACAATTAAAGTCCCAAAGGCTGGCTATTCCTGTGATATGGTTGTTTGTGGCTGTTCATCCATACCCATTCTGGGAACACTGATTCTTTCCTTCTCTCTGTTTCTTGTGGTTTTCTACTCTTCTATTCCATGATATTAATTCTGTTCCATTCCACCTGCCTCCCTGCACAAAGCTTCTGTTGTTAGCTCACTGACTTAGCTCTCATAGCCAATTTTTCTTTTCTTGATGTCACTGGGACTTCTTTGCTTGATGCTTTGTTCTCAGAAAACTCTAGGCTCACGTTAGTAATCTGGGGAAGTGGCCACAACTCAAGATCTTAATATGTACATTACCACATGATGTTTCACTTAAAGGCATTAGCCTATATTCTGATGAAATGGCACCCTTGTATGAGTGACCTACTAAATGCTGAATTCTTTTCAAAACCATAAAACCCAAGCCCAAGTGTCACAAGATGGATGTGGAGAGTTGGCCAACATAGAGCCATGTTTTCAGGTGGACATCATTAGACACCTTATGTTCTTTAAAATATCCAAAGACAAGATCATCTATGACTCCTTCCAGATGGGTGATGTGCATGAGCACAAGTGCCTAAGGACACCTGTCCTCCCCACTTTGTTACTCTCTCTGACTCTGAGGACCTTTGTATCTCAATTGCTTTGCAAGACCACAAAGCTCTCAGATATAAATGAAAGCTAGTCACAGCTATTATATAGGAAGCTGTCTATTAAAATTGTCTTCTCATGCTTTATTTATATAAATATTGTGTAACCAATGCTAGCTTCAAACTTGTAATGATCCTCCTGCCTCAGCTTCCTGAGTTCTAGAATTAGGCCTATGCCATCCGGCTTAAATGTATTTATCAATACTATATATTTTTTATCATTAACAAATGTTCTCTTTTACTAACTGGCATGCATGACTACATGTGCTTATGAAATACGGTGTGACAATTTGATTAATGAATGAATTAAACAATTGAATTAGAATAGTTGGCACATCTATCACCTTAAAATTTTGTCAATTCTTTTATGGTAAAAATGTTCAAGATGCAGCAGGGCAATATTTTAAAAGGTTTCCACACTATCATGCTGCAGAGGACCATCTCATTGGATTTTTCCAGTTGTCCATTTCCATTTCTCAAGCCCCTTCGTATGTCTCCCTCACCTTCCCTGTCTCTTACAAGCATCACGGTGCTGTAGTTCCTCCTGACGTCTGCTTGTGTAGAATGTACATGAATGACATTGTGCACTGCTACAAAAGGTGTTCCTAGCAGCAAAGTATTCCATCTTGCTTTTCTACTCATCTGATGGTGGATTTTCAGAGATGTCATATATACAAGTCAACAGTCCCGTGATGACCACAGGGGACAGAGTTTCAGCTTCCTCTAGTACAGGTTAGGAATAAGATTGGCAACTCTATTTCATTTTTGAGGAACTTTTACACTGTCTTCCATAATGAGTACACTGATAGTGATGTCTCTGATTATCTATGGATAAGAGTTTCCTTTCTCTCCAGTTTTAAATATTAGGTAACTGTGTGTTTGTTCAAGTGTGTGTGAGTGTGTGTGTTTTTGCTCAAGTATTTGTGTTTGCTCAAGTGTGTGTGTGTGTGTGTGTGTGTGTGTGTGTGTGTGTGTGTTAGAATAACTGTCTTTCTACCTAGGGAGAGGGCAGGTCCATTGTGATGGTTCTGATGTGCAATTTCTTGGGGGTTACCAATATCAGAAAAGTATCTGTGCCTGTGGTGGCTATCTGTGTGTCTGAGTCCTTTTCTTCAGTTGTGGTTGTTATCTGTAAGCCCATCTGTTAGACATCTGTAAGTCTTCCAGGGTCTTTTTGCTACTTACATTCATAGAATCACTGGATCAGTTGGACTTTTGAAATTAGATTGTCTTAGATTCTTATAAACTAGAAGAATATCAACTCCTTATCAGATGTGTAGTCCACATCTTTTTTTTTCTCCTTCTGAATGTTGTGTTTTAGGTTTTATGCAGCTACTTCCTTTGCAGTGGAGAAGTATTTAGCACAGTAATTCCACTCGTCAATTTTGATTTCCATGCATCTGCAGTCATAGCAAACATGTCCTAACCTGGACAATGTCCTACAGGTTTCTTCAATTTTCTTCTGAGAGTTTCTTTAATAGTTTGTAGGTTTCTTTAATAGTTTTCAGTTGATAATTGTAAACTGTAAGAGATAGGAGTCTAGCTACATTCTTCTGCTTAAAGATAGCATATTTTTGGAGCATTGCTTATTGAGAGGCAATTTGTTCTTCTGTGTGTATTCTTGCCTCCTTTGTCAAAATTCCCATGATTAGGGATGAGGTTGAAGCTCAGTGAAAGAGAGTCTGTCAAGCATTGTACAGTAGCCAGGTTCAATCCTCAGAATTACTCATGTGCTTACACACACACACACACACACACACACACACACACACACACACACCACAGGGACACACAAACACATACTCGTATACACATAGAGACACATATACATACATACACAGATACACACACACAGAGAGACAACAAACACACAGAGACACACAAACACATACTCGTATACACATAGAGACACACATATATACACACAATCACACTCTAACACACATACACACACAGACACACCCACTCACACACAGACACACACACTCATATGGACACTCACACACAGACACATACACAGACACACACTGAGACACACATACACAGACACAGACACAGACACACATAGAAACACACACACACACACACACACACACACACAAATGTGTAAAGTTACTTTTGGATTCCAAATCCTGTACTGTTTTCCAGCTGAGTTTGTCATTTGAATTTGAAGTCAGGTGGTGCAATGATTCTCATTTTCTGTTTCACTATTTTTCTGTTGAATTCTCAAAGGGTCTAAATATGCTATGGGGATTACTGACTTGCTTTAATGACATTTTTAGGTCTTGTTAGCACCCAGAAGCACATATTTCAGAAGTTATAGAGAGTTCAAGATGTGATAGCAAAAATTCAAAGTTAGAAGACACAGGTAAAATTAACCATTTTTTTTCCTTTGAGCCAGAATTACTTGATTAAGAAAACTTGCTATATTTACAAGGTATTTTCAGTAAGCCTTTTGGTCAGCACAAGAGAAAACATATGACATATACAGTAAAAATAAAATCAAGCACAAAGTTATCAGTGTACACCAGAATGAAAATCACAAACAGGAAGTAGGTAGCACCATCCCAGTGCCAAGTCCAAACAGAAATCCTAATAAGTACCATGCAGAGATGAGTTGGATAGCGCTGGAAAACTCATTATGTGATCTAGGAAGATACACCTTACCAGAGAGAACTAGGCTGAAAGAGAATGAATGAAAAGTGATATTCTGTGCCAATGGAAACAAAATGAGAGGCAAAGAAGTGCAGATGAAACAGACTTCAGGTCAAAACTATGAAGAAAGGTAAACATAGCTGTTCTGTTGTGGTGAAGGCAATACCATGTCTGTGTAAATTCATATGCATCTGCCACTAGCCCTTCAAAATACATAAAGCAAACATTAGGAGACTGAAAGGGACGTGAACTCCAATGCAATGACACTAGAGGGACAACATAGGATTAGTCACCCAGACAGAAATGTCAGCAAGGAAATAGCAGATTCTTAAAATAGCTCTTCACATGTTTGTAAACCAGTTCTAAGCTAAGTATAATGAAGTTTGCAAGAACTATGCTTTGTCCAAAACTTGATAATTGTTCTCTTATTATTAAAACAAATAATGATGCTCTTGAGATATCGAGAGCTTTCAGAGATACTCTGTCTCAATGGATTTTGCCTTCCTGGCCTGAAGTATTTTTTTTCTTATTCCACAAAGAAATATATGTGGCAGCACCAGAAGATTTAGCCACTAAATGCACTGTTTGAACCTAACACTGTCTTGTCCTCATCTAAGTCATCATTAATTCTAGTAACTTATAAGCAAGACAAAACTCACACTTCGCAAAATATGGAACCCATTCATTTCAAGGAGGCAATGTTGTCACAATCCCTGTCACTAGTGAGGTTGGGATATGTTAATTCTTAGGTCTGCTACCTGGGGGAGCAGAACTTGTGGAGGCCCCAAAACATTCACATACATTTCCTGACCTGCAGTAGCTCTGATTGCAAATTAATTCCAATTCTAGCATTTTAAGAAGGCTCCCATTGTTTAAATCCATCAAGGATACACTACGGCCTTTCCATAGTAGTACAAGCAGTCATGGTCTACCTAGAGATCTATTCAGGGAAGAATTTATCAGGAAAGCCAGACATTTCTTTATTACCCATGCTTATATTTATTTTTAATTCCCTTATATTAAATTTAAATGTCTCTTAAACTGAAACATGTAAAATTAAATGAGTAAATGGATAAATGGGTGATGTGGTGTTGGACAGAATGAATACTGTACAATGCATGGGCAGGTTTAAAGACATCTCTCTCCTCAAACACTTACTATTTCTCCATGATAATAAGTTTAGGAGAACTTCCTTTGGCTTCTTGAAAGGCACAGTAGACTACCCCTACCTTCAGTCTCTGCTTTTACATCACTCCACTCCAGATTTCTGTAGCCTATGATCATCAGCACCACTGATTAGCCTAAGCCCATCTTTCTTTGGTGCTGTCCCTTCAGCCTGTGGTAAATATTATTCTATTCTCAACTGATGGCATTAAATTCTAGAGTTGTAATTGTGTCTCCTGCAGATCAAAAAGCTGGAATCTAGCCTAGCTGGTGGTAGGAGCTCTCAAAATAGAGCCAGATGCAATGGAGGGCTGACCTGTTTATAGAGGTACAGAGAACCTGAAAGAAGTGGTTTTGGATGACATGGTTGAACCACTGGAATTTCAAGCTACATGATCAACAGTTGTATCCTGTACAACTTAGTGTCTAAACCACTCAGGGTGATTATGCCATTTGATATGTAAGTAAATTCATCACACAAGGTCATTGTATAGCAAAGTCCTATGATTATGAAACTTCATTGACCCTGGACCTCTGTCTAGCTAGAAGGCTCCGCTTCTGTGAGCTAAATTATTTTACTAATGTAGAATTTGACATGCATAATTCATCTTAAACTGCTGGTCTGTGTTTGTGAAGAGTCCTGTTTAACTATGAGACAGACTTGCCTTGAAGCAGACTTAGGGTCTACAGAGACCAGGGAGCTGAGTTAGACTAGAGCTTTTGTCTACTCAACCTGTGTTCTGAGGGAGTGGATGAGGGTGGTGTTAGAATCAACTTTGGAGTCAGCACACTCCTTCTATTGTTCCCAGAAATTCAAATTCAGGTCATCAGGACTGATGAGTCTCATCGTGATGGAAAAATGCAATTCTTTAGATTTAAAATTAAAGATATATGTAAACTTTTCAATTGCTAAAATTTTAGTTATTCTACACAACTCAGTAAATATAGCTACCACTATACTTACTCATTAAAGTAGGTATTTAGGGAGTGTGTAGGAGGTGTGTGCTTATCATTGTTATTCAGCATTACATCATGTCCTGAACTATAATAATAAGATAAATCATAGTATTTACCAAAAACTGTACTTCAAACATCTTCACACACATGTAAAGTTTAAAATGTTTTCCTTCAAATCACATGATCCACTTCTTTTTAACTCAGTTTTTCTTTAATACTTACACAGGTATTTAATGTATTTTATTTTAATCAAATCTACTCAATTCCATTTATATGCCCCTACCAGTTTTCCCTCCCATCTTCATATGCTAGTTTCTAATTATTTACTATCCACTGAGTTCTATTTAGTTCTCCCTACACGTGCACAGGTATGGACCTGTCTATGGGAGCATGGATCCTCTTAGGATATAGAACCATGTAGAAATACAATAATTTCTTTCTCCTCATGAGTCACAAATAACTTCTCAGATGGGGTGAGACTTCATGAGCCCCTCATCATCATCCACATTGGGAGTTTGCTGGCCTAATCCTTACAGATTTATGTATGTTGTCAAAGCCCCTTCCAGTTCATATGTGAAGTGGTGCTTTAATAACTGGAAAATAGTATTTCAGGGCAGATATACACCTCCTAGTCTGCCAGAATGTCTGTTTTTTCCCCCTTCAATGATACCTGAGCCTTGGATTGGGTGTGTGATGTGTCACATTTAGAATTGAACATTCCCCATTCTTTTACTCTCTGCAAGATGACCAGTCTTGACCTCTCATTAATCACTCTCTATTTCACAAAGAAGTTTATGCTATAAGGGTTGATGATGCACTGATCTATGGGTATAAAGATAAGAACTTGGGGTACAGATCAGTGTTATGTCCATTGTTCAGAATGATATCATACAGTTCTCTGCTAGGGCCTATGTCTTAGCCTGCCAGAATTTGTCTGTTTGGCCAAGTTAACATTAGGTGGCATGAATTCTTTCATGTAGAGAGAGCTTTAAGTCCAGTCAGAAAGAGGCTTTTTCCTTCATAGTATTATGTTACTATTTCATCAGTGGATGCATTTTACCAGACCATAGGTTTTCATTATCAGGTAGTGTGCAAAGAACATTCTGGCATTATGGATTTTTATCCAGTAAGAAGGAAACTGCCAGCTTGTTTTCCCCTGGTCTCATGTCTGAGCACTTGGAACTACATCAAATCCTAGAAGGTAACCGAAGAGCACCAGCAATAACCTGTTACATTTTAGGGCATCTA
This sequence comes from Cricetulus griseus, assembly GCF_003668045.3. Classification (NCBI taxonomy): domain Eukaryota; kingdom Metazoa; phylum Chordata; class Mammalia; order Rodentia; family Cricetidae; genus Cricetulus; species Cricetulus griseus. The sequence goes on from NW_023276806.1 coordinate 3,294,061, forward strand.
TGGGACCCCACTGACCAACAAACCACACCTGGTATTAGCTTTTTATCTGAAAACCTAAGGTATCAAGGAGATGCATTATTACCTCACTATAGAGCAACTCTAATTATGCTACTTTATATATGAGCATGTATATATTTTAATACCCTTCTATAGTAGTGAGTTCCATATGGCATCTTCCAAGTCCTGTAGTTATCATTCCCCATATTCTCTCTCTCTTCTAGCCACCTTCTATTTCCCACCCTATTTAACTTGTCTTGTTCCATTATTCTTATTTTATGACTTATATTATGGTATGGCATCATTTCATATGGCATTACAGCTTGGTTATGCAGTGCAATGAGGCTTATAAAGTTCATAGATACCTTTTGAATTTTATTTTTTTTTTACATATTAACCTCAGTTCATCCTCTCACCCCTCTTCTGCTAGACCCACCTTCCTCTCATCCCCCCTTTTGCTCCTCAGTGAGGGTTAAGGCCTCCAATAGGGAGTCAGTGGAGTCTGCTCCATCACTACATTGAGACAGGACCAAGCCCCTCCCCATTGTGTGTGGGATGAGCAAGATATTTCAACATAGGAAATGAGTTCTAAAAAAGCCAGTTCATGCTCTAGGGAGAGATCCTTGTCCCACTGCCAATGGCCCCACAAACAGATCAAGCCACCCACTGTCACCTGCATTCAGAGCTCCTAGTTCAGTCTTATGCAGATTCCCCAGCTATCAGTCCAGAGTCAGAGTTCCTACTTGCTCAGGTCAGCTGATTCTGTGGTTTTCCCCATCCAGAACCAGGAAGGAATTATCTTGATAGAGGAAGTCATTATGGGATTAGGAAGAAACCTGCTGCTAGGGAAATTCCCAGGAACACACAAGAATGACCTAAAATAAAACTCTAAGCAATAATGGAAAGAGTACCTGAACTGGCCTTCCCTTGTAATCAAATTGAGAACTATTGTAATTGGTATTATAGAAACTTCATCCAGTAACTGATGGAAGCAGATGCAGAGATTCATAACAAACCACTGGCCTGAGCTCCTAGGGTCCAGACAGATGTCTTTTACCTGATCAAACATAGAGCAGAGAGTCATCTTTAGCTGGCTTGTGCACACAGGACATTCCATACTTGTGTTAATGCAGATATTTATGTGACCTATAAAAGTTTGTGTGTTTTCAGAGAAAAGGGACCAGATACCAATCAAGATAAATAGCTCAGGTGATGCAGCCTCTAAGAATGTCTCCATTGTTATTTACTTAAAAATTTACATCCAGAACAATTTCAAAGTGGCTTACTAAGATGGTTCAGCTCCACAGACTACTCCTATAGAACTTACTATAAGCTCTGCACTATTCTATAACAGAAAGACCTAACAAAAAATGATAGAGCTAGCTTTCCCAGGACTTGACCATTATCCCAATGCTCTTAGGGTCCACTAAAGCTGCTATTGCTCCCCAGATAACAGGAAGCACTCAAGAGGTGGAGTGTAATGATAACTCTTTCTTCCTGCCGCTTGAGTTCTTCCCCATGTTGGGCGTCAAATAACACACAGAGATTTATATTAGTTACAATGCTGCTGGCCAATGACTAGGATTTCTTTTCTCTTCTTATTTCTTGTTTTTTGAGACAGGGTTTCTAGGTGTAGCTTTGGAGCCTATCCTGGCACTGGTTATGGAGACCAGGCTGGCCTCGAACTCACAGAGATCTGCCTGCCTCTGCTGGGACTAGGATTTCTTATTTGCTAGCTCTGCCTTAAGTATCAACTATAACCATTAATCTATAAATTTTATAAAGACTTATCTTATTGAGGACACCAGCAGCATGTGTCCTCTCTTCATGGGATCACATGGTGACTCTGTCTCTTTCCTACATTTCCCAGAATCCTCCTTCTCTCCTAGTCCCACTTAACTTGTGTCCCTATTGGCCAACAGTGTGTTATTTATCAACCAATAAGACAAACATATACACAGAAGGACTTCCCCCATCAGTGGAGTGTTGGTTTTGGTCATTTGATGAATTATGTTTGTTTGTCATTGTTTAGGGGGGTTAGTTGCAAGTTAATATTGGTCATATTCAAGAATGAAGCTAAACAAAGGAGGTTATATTAAAAGATTTATTTCTTTGTTCTCTATTCTTCTTCCTCTTCTATCTTGTGTACATCCTGTGCCATGTTATGCTAGAAGTATGTAGTCTGTTTTTTTTTTTTTTCAGAGAATTAGTGTTAAAAGATTTCCCTGAGTTTCATGAGAGTCTTTGAGATTTGCCTTGTAAAACAGAGTTCAGACTGTGAAAAACTCGGGGACTTCAGAAGTTGTATTGAATACATTTTTGCATTGTGATAGTTACAAGCCTCAATGATCCAGTGATGGAATGTGGAGTTTTGAATAATAATTGCTCTTATAGACTTATATATTGAATAATTAGTTGTCAGGGAGTGTCACCATTTGAGAAGTATTAGGAGGTGTGCCTTTGTTGGAGGAAGTGTGTCACCTGGGTGGGCTGAGTTTTCCAAAGCCCATGCCTATCTGTGAATCAGGATGTAGCTCTCAACAGCATCTCCATCACCATGCCTGCCATGCCAGCCACCATGCTACCTAAAATGACAGCAATGGACTAAGCCTTTGAAATTATAAACATGTCTCAAATTAAATGATTTATCTTATAAGAGTTGTCTTCATCTCTTCACAGCAAGAGAGTTTTGACTACTACATATTGTACAATAGGTCACTCATCCCTTGCCTGTGTTGGAACATGAGAGGGATTCCTTCTTAACTCACAGCACTTGTCCTTGGTTTGCCCTTTATTAGCTGTTGTCTTCTGCAGTAGTAAACACAATAAATCTCTTGGAGATCACAAGAGCTTATTCTAACACTAGTACTTTAATGTGTGGGGAGGGGAGGACACAGGAATTGGATGATCCCCAATACTGCTGACATTTTTTCCATATGTATACCAAGATCATGTTCAAGAAAAAGAAAAGAATAGTCTACAAAGAGATTTTTGCCAATGTAGTTATTATTTTAATGTAAATGTACTTTATCTTTTCTCAAATGTCTTCTTAAGCAATGTTACTGACAGACACAGGATCCTCTTTGATAGTTTTTGACATGTTCTCCAAATGTCAAAAGAATCATAAATGGGAATTTAATATCCATGTCCATTCTATGGGAAAGTAACCTAGTTTTGTGTTCAACATGCTACACAAGTTCACATCTTTAAGAATGCCATTGTTTCCTTGATTTTTAATAGTTTACTCTTTCTATGACCTCTTGTATGGTAATAAAAAGAGACAATTGTCCTCAACACTAACCAAATGATCCCTTTTAGCCAGCAAATCATACCTCACACTGATTTGCATAAACATAATAAATCTGGAATTTAAATATTATTGATAATTCTGTAGCAAATGCAATCAAAGCCACTGAAAACCACCTAGTCTTTTAGAGGAGAGTCAATGCCACACTCAGACTATTAGATTCTGAAAGCCATGAGTCCTTCCTCTAACACATCACTTGTAGGAAGGAGTTTGAACAAATAATGCTGTATTGTGATAGACCCAGCAATAATACTCTGTTTCATGCTGTGTCAAATGACTATCTCTTTGATACATAAAACAACATGACATAGCTGTCATAGAATCACTTAAAATGCTTATAAAGTCACCATGAAATCACTTGGATAATTTCAATAGTTAACTCTTAAAGTGTTAAATTATATTGTGTGGCAATTCTGCCAGCGAATTCCATGCTCTACTATTTCATGTGAAAAAGATAATACATACATCTAAATATTCTCAAGATCCATTACTTTCACTGGACTGAAATGTCATCTGCTCTATTAACACAAAACTCTTATTTCACTTCAGAGTCAGAAACAATAAAAAGCTCAGTTTTTCTGACAATCTGTGATTTAATTTCCACATTATCCTAGAAGATTCAAAATTTGACATGAGTTCTTTTCAAGACAATAAGTTCAGTAGACTGGGCCAAGCATTGTTTTCATGTAACATAAAGCAGTATTCCAGCTGGTGGAGTTACAATACAAACTTTGCCCTGAATGTAACTCTGAAACTCATAGTGGACCTTGATAGTTGGGAAATGTTAAATTCCGTGTTTTTATGAAGTACACTTTTGTGCTTGTGAAGCAGATTTCAAATGCTGTATTTCCAGCTTCAGATACCTGAAAAAATTAACTTTGCATATGTACAGCTTTATACATGGCACATGTAACTTATTATCAAGAACACTGTACTATTTTGGTTACAGCGTATCTGATTACTTTGTGAAAATTTTGCTAATAATTAAGGATCCTGTTATAGTGGGGCAAAGACACCCCACTATGTCCATGTTCATAACCTCACTTTCCAAAAATCCGGATTCCACTCAGGACAGGGAGCACACATCGCATAGGTTTAATGGTCCAGGCATAGATATCTGAAGGGCTGTTTCCAGCCCTTCCTGAGTTATCTTCCTGTACAGAAAATGACCTCCCAAGGAAAGAAGGAAATGTTATGATACAATTCTATTTCCCTCATCAAAATCTCTGCTACTGTGGCTATAGGTGAGTAATGTGGAGATTAAGTAGGCAGGCAGCAGCCTCTTTTAAATATGGGTAATCTCCCTTTCTTATCTTTCCAAATTCCACAAAAATAACCATTTAAATGTTTAAACACCTTACCTGTGATTCTTTATGGCACATGGAGAATGTTGACTTTCATGAAAAAATGAATCCTTTGCAGTATATTCCATTCAGGCTATTTCATCCAATTTACATGTGTACAGACACCACACACACACACACACACACACACACACACACACACACACACCCCAGGACACCCTGGCTGAGGCCATACCCGATGGACCTCATTTGCTAACACAGAGACAATCTCACATGTCTGTTTTCCATGTCAAGAGTGTCTTCGTTCACAATAACCAGGGAAATGGAATTAGCCTAGATGTTCATCAGCTAAGGAATGGATAATGAAAATGTGTTTCCCGTACACAATGGTGAATTTCATAAAGCCTCAAAGAAAAATGAAATTTTCAGGGAAAGTAAATGAAGCTATTAAATATTGCAATGAAAAAACCTAGGAAAGACAAACAACACATGTTCTCTATCCTGTGTGGATTCTAGATTCAGAACTTTGGAATTGAATTTAAGTTGGATTGAATGTTTGCAGAACCTAGGAACCTGGAAAAGGTCATGATGACAGAAGGCCCTGAAGGAGGTAGACATGGTTTAACACACGCAGATTGCAGATACAGATCTTGCTACCGACAACAATGGCCTGCCTGGAAGAAACACTGGTGCAGTAATGGCATGCATGTTGTGGGTTAACCCACCCCTTTCTTATTGGATTTGAAGAAATGGAACCCTCGCCTGACACTACTCAAGTGGCCAACAACTGAAGGCTGCATAGGCTGCATTCCTAAAGGAAGAACTACTACGATTGTTCTGCTAAAGGAACATAGCAATAACTTACCCCCTAAAAGATGTGCTGCTATACCCATAGCTCAGTGCCTTGCCTGCAACTCATCAGGGAAGTATCTCATTTCAGTGGATGGTAGCTAGCAGAGAGGCTCACAAATGGACAGCTGCAGAGAGAGAGAAAGACTTTGACAAACTCATACTCTGCCCTTAATGGAATCTCTTCATCAAAACATTATTATTAGGACTCTGGGAACCATGTCAAGAGGATATGGAATGATTTTAAGAACCAGAAGCAGTGGATGGGCCAAAGAAACTATGTCTTCTTTATACAACAGGACTAATGCACACAGGAACTCACAGAGACTGTGACAGCATATACAGGACCTGCATATGTTCAAACATGTAGGGTCCCAGCACCAAGAAATGGAGATAGTCACATAAAGAGTTACACCCAAACAAAGAAGCTATTGTGATTGTTACCTGTTATGAAAGGGAAGATTGGTTTTCTCCTGTGGAATGTCTCTGATTATATCTGTTGTTCTTTTGCTTAAATTAGAAACTGGAAATGGAATCAGTGTGATGAAACACAAACCAGGAGATACATTAACCATAGATTTTATTATGGGGGAGGGGGAGAGTGAGTGAGAGAGGGGAGAGAGAGACACACACACACACACACACATACACAGAGAGAGAGAGAGAGAGAGAGAGAGAGAGAGAGAGAGAGAGAGAAGCAAAAAGGAAGAAGGGGAAGGACCAAACACATGGAGGTGCTCACTTAAAAGGGGACATTTGGACATGCATACTGAGTCCTTACACAGTCCTGTAAGGAGTGATGTAGCCATGATGCAGCCATGCAACACAGGGCCCTTCGAGCTGCCAAAGTATCTGTCTGAATGCTGTATGCATGTCCCACCCATTGTCAGGGGGTGGTGTCAGCATACCAGGTTCCAACAATATCAACCTTATTCTAGAATAGGTAACATGCCAAGGAGTAGCTGTACAACACACAAATGAACAGCATAGATTTTGTGTACTTTTTATTTTGTTTTGGTATCATTTTATCTTTTAATTTTCAAATTCATTTTACCTACCAACCATAGCTCCCCCTCCCCTACCCTCTGGCCCCGATCCACTCCTCAGAAAGGGTAAGGCCTCCCATGGGGAGTCAACAAAGCCTGGCACATTAAGTTGGGGCAGGACAAATCCCCTCCCCATTACATCAATTCTGAGCAAGGCATCACACTAATGCAATAGGAACTAAAGAGACAGCTCATGCACCAGGGATAGATCCTGGTCCCACTGGCAGGGGGTCTACAAAGAGACCAAGCCACACCACTGTCACCCACATGAAGAGGGACTAGTTAAGTCCCAGTTAGGCTTCCTAGCTTCCAGTCCAGAGTCTGTGAGGTCTCATGAGCTCTGGTAAAATGTTACTGTGGATTTCCCCATCATGATCTTGACCTTACTTTGCTTATATAAACCCTCTTCTCTCTCTTCAACTGGACTTCAGGAGCTCAGCCCAATGAGGGATAGTGCCAGCTCTCCCAAGTTCTGTGGCTGTCATAGCCATTGACACCAACACAGGTCACAGCTGCAGTAGAAGCACAGACCCAGATGTGGACCTTAGTAGCAACCCAGGCTTGGAGATTATCATGGCCTCAGGTGGCATCATAGGCCATTCAGATCTATTTGAACCCTGGCAGCAGAACAGCCCCAAGGAAATCAAACTCATCTCAGGTAGCCGACCATGGACATTCAGATAATCCTTGGAATCAGCATGGGCCATGCACATCGACTCAGACTCTGGACCTGTAGTGCCACAGACCCAGACATGGCCTTCTGTGACAGCCTGGACATTACTGTGGCCTCAGGAGGCTGAGCAGGCTGCACATACCAGTCTCCAGTTCCACCTCCCTGCATATCACACAGCTCTGCTTCTCTTTCTCTCTCATCCCTCCACCACAAACTCTTATCTTTCCCATCTCTCCATTACATATTTGTTCCTCATAATGGTACCTGCCATCCTGTGCTGTGGACCAGCCAGGCACTTGGTGTCTTCCAACCTACCCAGGTTTGATTTTTGTTTTTGTTTTACTTTTTTTGGTATTTTTGTCCTATTATCCTCCCCCCCATCTTGTTAGTTTGTTTTAAACTTTGTTTTTTTTATTTTTCTTTCCTTTGAGAGAGAGAAAGAACATTAAGCTGGGTGGATAGCAAGATAAGAAGGATCTGGCAGGAGTTGTGAGACTGGGAAGAATATCATCAAAATATATTGTATGAAAATACTTCAGTTAAATATAAATAACAATAAGAAAATAGAGGGTCAAATAATGGGTCTTGAAATGATTAAGAAGGCATAGGATAGGTGGTACAGAAAACATTTACCTAAAGGCAGAATATATGAAAAACATGGAAACATGCTAATTTGTTAGCTGATTCACACACACAAAATCAATAGAATAAAAAATCAGATGGTCTTTCATACACAGAAAGAAAAGTTAACCTTAATTATGCATGTACATATTAATACAAAATTAACAAACATAGTCTTTACCATCAAAATTAAGCTATTAAAATTTGCACAAGACAATATGGAGCTTATATGAAGTTCATAATATGGAGATGGTACACCTCTGTGTGTGTTTGTGTGTGTGTTTGTGTGTGTGTGTGTGTGTGCGCGCTCATGTGTGAAACGCTAAACACATTAACAACTGATGGAATTGAATGAATTAAAACTCCCCATTGTGGTGGGCCAGTTTTAGGCTGAGGGAGATAATTCTGGATAAATGTAGGCAGAACCGGGTTCATTAGGAGATTGGACATTGCCCTTCTGAGGTTGGTTCATGAGGAGGTACATGTTAGGTAGATGAGACAGTAGGGAATGAACTCAGGACAGAAGCCATTGGTGCAGTTAAGTTAGATATCAGAGGTAGAGAATAAGAATGTATCCCCACTACTGCAGTCTGAGGGGCTGGCAATTGCAGAAATTCTAAACAGATGAAAGCCTGGGTTGCTCTGCTGGTATTTGTGTTATCTTAGCAGATTTAGCTCAAGCTAGTAGTGTGGGCTAGATAGCTTGCCACACCACACACTACACTAGTGAGGAAACAGAAGCAATATTCTGTAGGATTAAGGTCTCTTTATTCCAGAAGACACCAAGGTAAAACACAGGCCAGAGCTAGGTTATAGAACCCAGCCAGCTCGGCCAGAACAAAAGGGGCCAGGGTTCCCACGTGCAGGCCCTTAAGAAGCTCCCTTACGTCACCCCGGCTTTCCTTCACCACACCCTTATGGGCAAGTCCCGGGTCCTCCTGGTACCTGTCCCAGGACTATTGGGCGGGGCTAGGGTGTCTCCCTACAATTCCCCTTTTAGTCTAAAAGAGGATTAAAACTTAATAGTGTAAAATATCCAAAACTAACAATCATAAGGGTGAAATACAAGAAGATACAATAATCTGCTATGGTACATCCTATGTCTATTCTAGCTAAGTCTTAAAGTCATGTGGAAAAAGTGTCTAACTTGAACACCTTCTTCCAATCCCAACTCTAAACAGTAAGAAGGTCATTCTTAACTAGACCTACACTACCCTAATACACAATAATGGGGAACGGGGGCGTAGCATCTTCTAGGTTACTTCCTGCTGAAATGGGACGATGGTAGTCATGTGGGGGCCCTGTGGAAAAAAAAAATGCCAGTACAGGGAAAGTCTCTAATGAGTTATGTCTAGTCCATGTTAGATGAGATTTGTTTGATTGTTTGATTGAAGATCTATGTTGAAATCCTCAACTTGATTGAAGTCGTTACTTGAGGTTCTGGTTGGAGTGTCAGTCAAAACGGAGTGAGTCGAATCCAGTGTAATCCGGGAGGTGTAGTCCAATTCCTTTTCCGGAGCATGCAGGGATTGCTGTCAGGCTGGGTCTTGTTGGCTGTATGGGACTCAAACATAAGTGTCATCAGAGAAATGTTCGCTTGTTTATGTATGTGTACCGGGAAAGGTACCTTTACGAACCTTGACGAACCTTGACGAACAACGATTATGAGAGGGTGTGAAAGAAAAAGCCAAGAAAAAAACAAAGTCCTCTTATTCTTCATTTATTTTGTATTATAGCAATTGGCTTCTTGATATAACACAGAAACTTTTAAATGTTGTTAAATAACATGCTTGGATTTTAGAGTAGGAAAGCCAAATCCAACTCTAAATCCAGTCTCGATTTAGTTGAATAGGGACTAGGAATAACTCTATGAATAGACATAGAGTTATTTGAGAGACAGCTGTAAATTTTACCGTATAGCATGTTCCTTTTGTTTGCTCAGTCGGTAGAGCATGAGACTCTTAATCTCAGGGTCATGGGTTCGTGCCCCACGTTGGGCGCCAAGTGTAGGATTAAGGTCTCTTTATTCCAGAAGACACCAAGGTAAAACACAGGCCAGAGCTAGGTTACAGAACCCAGCCAGCACGGCCAGAACAAAAGGGGCCAGGGTTCCCACGTGCAGGCCCTTAAGAAGCTCCCTTACGTCACCCCGTCTTTCCTTCACCACGCCCTTATGGGCGAGTCCCGGGTCCACCTGGTACCTGTCCCAGGACTATTGGGTGGGGCTAGGGTGTCTCCCTACAATATTCATTGGTTTTTCAATTTTAAATATACTTGCCTTCCAGGAACATGTTCCTCAAGTGTCAGATCCAGCCAACTTGTCTAGTCTGTACCTGAGAGGGGGAAGTGTGGATTGAGGAAAGAAATGGAGAAGAAACAAAAGATAAAGTTCGGAGGGCATCCGGTGAATACTGGGATCCACCCTAAATTTATTGCTCAAAGTTTTTATATACCCCCACCAAAGTGTGTGTGTGTGTGTGTGTGTGTGTGTGTGTGTGTGTGTGTGAGAGAGAGAGAGAGAGAGAGAGAGAGAGAGAGAGAGAGAGAGAAAGAGAGAGACAAAAGGCCTTCTTTACCAATGATACAAGAAACAAAAAGATATAATTATTTTCTTACTTCTCAAAACATCTAGTAACCACACCTTAGATTAAACCTCTTGTTATCTGGCCTTGAGGATTAAGACATCTAGTATCCACACCTTAAATTATGTATTCTGTTTATCTAGGTAAGATATCCATTGACCACACCTTGAGCCAAACATCCTTCAGTAGCCACACTTTAGACCTTTTAGGTCTTAGGCGTGAAAGATCGAGGATAGGTTTAAACTCTCTGACCTTAAGTCAATATAGAATAGAGCTACTTCTATGGGCCCCAACACTTAAAAGATGAAAAAATCATTTTTAAAATATGAGGGTCAAACAAATCCAAATACTCAAAACTTGAGTATGATTGCTAAATTATTTTTACATAGTTCTGGTCAAATTAGAATAAGTAGAAAAAAAAACCCCTAAATATTCTAACTGAAGAAGGAAGCTGGAAACTTTGAGTTTCTAACAAAACAGTATGAGTGACATTGTTTAGAATTAAAAACAGAACAGTTTATGATGAAAGATAAAAAGTAAGATAACTACATGGCGTAGGCAGTTGACTTAAACAGAAACCATGGCTAGAGTGAGTGTTAAAGGTGAGAAGCCAGAACTCAAGCTCAGATAAATTTTGCCTATTTTATTTTTAACTAAACAGATGGCAAAACAGTTTAAATGATTGCCACTATCTACTGCTCAAAACAGTAGACTTCTGTTGCCCTTTATGTTCTTCCACTCTTGATCCCAAGCATAAACCCGATAGTACCATGAGGACTCCTGAAGCATGCTATACTATCTATGCGTAGGCTGCATTTGTTCCCTTGTCTGTATATCCTGAGATTTTATATTAACTGGTCATCGGCATATTTTACAATAGGTTGATGAAATATTTATAAAGGCTCACACCAGTCCTTTTCACAACATGATATAAACTGATCCTTTGAAGAATGAAAGTCCAGTTCACTGAAAGCAAGCAAATTCAATGAGACTACAACAGGGAAATGCTTCCAGTATCATTTTTCTTTCTTCAAAAGTGAGCAATTGTGTCACATTTGTCATAAGATAAAGACCAGGCCCTGGGATGGCTCAGTAGTTAAGAAGTCTGCTACTTTTGCAGAGGACCTGACTTCAGTCCACTGCACCCTTGTCATTCCCTTGTATGGAACATACTATTCATGGTATCCTGAGAGGTAGCCTACCTACATGCTCATAATCAAAGCAGCCAAGCTTAAGGGATTGAGCTGGAGAACTACCCAGTAGATGAGTTAAATCTTCAGAGATTCCCAATAGGCCCTAGAGGTCCTACTTCTCCAAAGCATCAGAGCTCTCCAGAAGGGACCATCCCAGGGGGTTTCTCACCACCCCAGCTGTTGTGGCTGTGTGTTACTTTATTCAGTTCCTGTCATGTCACTACTGAGTGCTCCTGGAATCACTCTGTGTTTTCCTATGTGCACACACAAAGTACCAAGCCAAAAACACTCACTGAGAAAAATCTGGGAAACAAGACAGTCTTAGAAAACCTTCCTGTGTACAAACTGGATTGAAATTGTTGGTACCAAGTCTAACTAATATAATTCCCCTTTTGGCCGGAGATACCAAAGACAAAGCCATGTTTACCAGTGTTCAGATGACTAAGCCCTTTGCAAGAAATATTTACAGATTTCACTGTGTAACAGTTCAGCTATGTTAAATGAATAGATTATTCATTTAATTCACCTCAACATTTGCCAAACCTTCTAGAACAGTTTTACATAATATATATTTATGCAGGTTGAATGGAATCATGTGTTATAAGCAAAAAATATTGTTCATTTAAAAGTTAGCAGCTCACTTTCAACATCCCTACCATGATAGTTTAATTATCAAAGAAATTATTCAGTAGATTGGTTAGTTTTGAAAAAAAATATTTCAAGGTTTCATGAGAACTACAAAAAGTAAAATATGTAAGACTTGACTGTACAGCCTTTAAGAGTCATGGAGACCAAGATGCCACGAGAAACCCGAGAATCAGTTTCCTCAAATTGAATTGCTCTCATCTCAGATCATATTTCATTAATTTCACTGGAGGCCAGTCAAGATGAATTGCTGTAGACATGTGCTCTTAAATTCTTTTTTCCTCCATATTAAGCCAAAATGTGACTTGTCTCTGTCAGTGAGGGAAAGCACTTAGCAGAACCAAAAGCAAACCAGTGATAGAGGAAGACTGTGGCCTTTCTTTGTCAGGCCCATCTCCTTATTTCTTGGGTAAAAATCTTCCTGACCTGCTTTCTCCTGTGAAAAATAATTAAAAATAATTTACTCTATGCAGATGTCATAGTGTTTGAGCAAGAACATCAAACTTGCCTCACAGGAAGGCACTTGGTATGAGATGGAGTGCTGCCAATCAACACTGAGCTTTTAGGAAGCCAAATTAGACACATTTTCTATATCTAAATGGGGATAAGGCTACAGCTGCCAAAATTGTATTCACTTGTGACCTAAATATCTAAAAAGAGAGAGACACTACTGTTAGAAGCAGTGTCATCTCCTTGCTGTGTCTCAGTAGTGAAGTAAAAGTCAGGCCCACAGTTGCCAGCTACTGCCCATTTAATCTCGGTTAGTGTGTGCCTTGAGTCTGGGCAGCCTAATCTGGGAAGACTTACTCAATGCAATTGCAACTTTCTCTCACCAATAACTCAACCGAGACAAAGAGAGAAAGATGCCAGTGGACAGCTCTTAGACAGAATGTCAATCATAACTTAGGCACCATAGACAGATTAGGGAGCAAGAGTATCTTTAAGAGCCGAATACTGAAGGTATCTCTAATGTAATGGTTACTTTTACTGATAATTGTCTGATGAAAGCAAAGGAGAAAGTCCACTCTGTCTTGAAGGTGCAGCTCTGCCTGGTCCTGAATTCCTGAACTTGGGTTGGTTTACCAACAGATAGACCAATCTTACTGTTTCGTTGATGAGGCAAATTCATTGTTTTTATTATCTTTTACCAAAAGAAGGACCATTGCATAAAATATGATTTTCAGCTCAGTGACAAAACATCTAGTGACTTGGGTGATACTGGATGGATCCTTAATTCTTTGCATAAACCTGGAAAAAGAATTATTCCTGGCAGTAACAGGCAGCAGTTTTCCATCCTAAATCAGTGTTAGTGATACTCTTGCCCGAACATAATTTTAAAAGATATTTCATTATCTCATTTAATAAAGCTGCTAATATAACATGATTCCAATAAAGGTTTCCTCTTCTAGACCAAAGCCCATCAGCTATGTAGCAATTGTCTTTTCCTCTTAATCTTCAAGATACTGTCTCCAGATCCTCATTTGTTGGTCTGACTTCATTTCCAGTGAAATAATGAAATCTAGACTTAAGAGTTTAGAGATTAATTAGAACAAAACAACAATGTATGAATGAAATGAGCACATTTGTTTCCATATTGAGTCTTTATAAAGCAGTGATTTTTTTTTTAATGAAACAACCAACAGATTGTTTTTCTTAAAGGAAATGAAGTCTAACCAAACACTGGGCTAGTATTAAACTTGTTTTGGTCCAGCTCACACTTTAACCACAGCAGGACAGAAATGCTATGGGAAAAGGAATAACAACTAAGTTGGTGATTAGGATCAAATCTGTTAATAGGGTCACATATTTTACACAAAAATACCCATGATTTTTGAAGTATTAATTATCTACATCTTTCTTCCTGTAGTTTTAAACAAGTGTGTGTGTGTGTGTGTGTGTGTGTGTGTGTGTGTGTGTGTGTGTGTGTGTGTGTAGCATATATGGGCATGTGTGTTTGTATGTGGGGACACTTGTGGTGCACACATGTGTGGAAGTCAGAGGTCATGTCAAGTGTCTTCCTCTATGGCTTTCCAATTTTTTAATTTGGCCAGATATGACCTCTCTATTTGAATTTGAAACACATTGTTTCAGGAAGACTAACATTTCCATAAGCCCTTGGGATCTGCCTGTCTCTCTGCCATACAACCTGTCTGCCTGTAATACTAGGGTTACAGAAGCACTCTACAGTGCTTGGCTTATGTGAGATGCTGGAGATTTGAACTTGTTTCCTCATGCTTGAGCAACAAGAACTTTACTAACTTATCCATCTCCCATGCCCTTACTATTAGCTCTGTTGGGATTCTTCTAGAGCACAGGGCATCAGAACCTCAGTGGTGGCCAGCACCAGGTGATGAGCACATAAACACACACAGACCTATCATGTTTGCATATACTCAAAGATGATCACCCAACTAATAAGAATGCCACATCACTCAGGAATAGCAATGTTCATTATATAAGGTTTGTATTAACCATATATACTCATTTAAACTAGATCCTAGCAAGCACCTTTAACTGAATATAGGGGAAGCTTGAACAATTATCTTAGATTCTGTCCACCAGAATCTAATCACATGGGAGTGATTAGATGAAGGAGAACAAGGATGCCTGGAGACTTGACTGTTAGTGGTTAAACAGAACCCTGCACTTACATTAGAGTCCATTGTAAACCAATGTGTGCATCAAGGGCTACCTTTTGCCTGCTGCCTAGATTCTCTCCACTGACTGAACTCTACCAAGTATCAAGTACCAGGTACATAAAATGCTTTTGGAGAGAAAGTGCTGGTCCCAGAGATCAAGGTGGGGTGACTTGAAAGCGACTTTTCTGAGATCCAGGAGAACTTAGATGACAGAGAGGAGGCCACGTGTCCCACAGGGTCTGCATTGTAGAGTGTGGTCTTATCACAGAAGAGAGGCTGACAGCATCCCATAGGAGAGGCCTGGCCACACTGAGCAAACCACATGGAGGAAATGTCCTCAGGGCCTGAGCATTGCCTGAGGCACCTTCCCTGGTGTCACCTGCTTCCCTGATACAGATGCCACATGGAGGGAGGGGAAGTAATGTCCAATGGATGTGACAGGTCCTGGGGGATTGCTTTCTATCCCAAATGCACTCAAATTATATAAGTGTCTGAGTGTTTAAGAAGTTATCCTTCAACAAAGGCCTTGAGTATTACAAAGTGAAGGGTTTTTTGTTGTTGTTGTTCAGAAAAATAGATTTTGAAGGCTTTGTCCTTCCTTTTCTATTGTTTTCTAGAATTCCTGGACTACATAGACTCAATGAAATAATTCTACAGTTTGATAACAGTCACTCCAACCAGAGATCATAGTAGATGAATGGACGGATGTGCCATCACTATGTAAGTATAGATCTCTCCACTGATCTGTGTCCACAAGAGCCGTACTAAGTGCTCAACATGGCACTTCATACTTTTTGCTGCCATTTAAAGAGTTGACTCTTGCCTGGGTGGCTTCTAATTCTAGCATTCACGAGGCAGAGGCAGGCAGAGCTTTGAGAGTTCACAGCCAGCTTAGTCTACAAAGTGATTTCAACGTCAGGCAAAGGTATATAAAACAATAATACAAACTTAAGGGTTGATTCATTTTTTGCCATTTTACACTATTTCAACTTTTAATTGAGTTGGTATTATGAAAGAACTCTGCTGCTCTGACTGCATATGCACAGACTTGCTAGCAGTATTTGCTGTGCCCTGGATGTCCCCGTGAAGAAAGTCCTGGGCCCTGAAGAAGCCTTTATTCTAAATTACAAGCCTTGGTAATTGCAAGTCTATAACATACACACACACAAACACACACACACACACACACACACACACACACACACACACACACACACACACACACCACCGCCGCCGCCGCCGCCGCCGCCGCCGCCCGCCGCCACCACCAGTGGGAGACTGGAATTCTGAGAGTTAATAAAGGTCTATTAGATCTCTTTAGATGTTTTTCATATCTTTTTCCATGTTTTCCACTAATCTAACATTTGAGATTCTTGTATGTTTTCTGTGTGTCTTTTTTCTTTTGAATGTATTCTAGCTTGCAAGACTATTATTCATTTTAAGAATGAAGTTATTGGATGCCAAATCATCTTTCAAGAGACCGCATATTACAGTGTTAGTATGTTTGATTCCACAACACCTTTCAAATAGAAAAGCAGGTCCCTTCTAAAAGACAAGTATATATTAATCAGCTTACAAAAACTAACCAATCATCTAATGGGTAGTTGGAGAAAATGTTCAATTTTAACCCACATAACTGAATTATTATTTTTGTCCTACTTTTCAGACACCAAGAATGAAGATAGAACTTGCTGTAGTTCAATTCCCTGGCTTCCAATCACACTCTAGTTAAAGCACTTGCACAAATGAGTTTTCTAAGGTAAATTGTATGATTCATGAAATATGAACAACCCAGTTGGTTGAAACAAAGTGTTATTTGGCTGAGTGTAGCCTTAAACTACTACTTCTGTGCTAATTTGTTATACAACATAAGCAAAAAAAAACACATCAATCAGTTGATTCAATTATATTAGATATATATGAAGTTAGCCTTTGTCCACATAATTGTGATTATTCTAAATACAGATGTATGCATGATGGATGACTAAGTTGAAGTATAATGTTTTGAGGATACAGAAATCTAATGAAACGTGATCATCATCTTTACTACCATCACCACAAACACTATCACCACCACCACCACCATCATTATAATAATCACCATCATCACCATTACCGCCATCATCATCCACTATCACCATTCACTATCACCATTATCAGTACCACCAACACCATAACACAACCATCACAACCATCACAAACATCACCATCACCATCACCATCACCGTCACCACCACCGCTATCACCACCACCACAATTAGTATCTGTTGTTGTATTTGGAACCTAGCGGTAAATAGACATTGCTGTTATTTTTGCTGAACAGTCTTACGTGCTGTCTTTATCTTACTCTGGGGTTTCTTTGTAGAGTCTTAACAGTTTCAGATTTCTCCTTTAGTCTTAGGGAGCTTATTTCTTTAAGTGACCAACAGGGAAAGACGTTAAAAATGTTAACATCCTTCCTTTATTATTTTCATTTTTTTCTTTGTATTTTTGTTATTTGCCTAACTTCAAAGTTCTGCTTATTGACATCTTAAACACTTAGTTTAAGTGAATACAATTTTGAATCAAGCTGGTTTATTCATGAACATGCCCACACTGTGAGATGGAATGTGGCCATTTCTCCCAATATCTCCACACAGAGACTTACTTATGAGTTCACAGCTGAGTTTGGGAAGCATTTCATTAAGATTGAACATTCAAACTCTCCAAGCTTCCTGGGAGCACCAGGAACATAAACAAAGAAAGTAGATGTTGTTTACCTACAATGTAAAGTGCTAGGCTAGAATCATTAGAAAATTGCTATCTTGACTCCGTGAAAAGCACAACATTTGTTAACCTTGGCAGTGCCATTCTTCTGACATCATTTTGTAAATATTACATTATACTTATGCTTCACAAAACAGCTTACACATTTTATTATTGTAAATGTTGATTCAATCTGTTTTAGTATAGAATTGGAAATTGCAAAGTTGTAAACATATGGATATAGCTATGTTATTATTGAGCCAAAAATGTTTATCCCACTTCTTATAATGAAGGAAAATCATTCTCAGTCAGAAGCCCACTCAAGAGAGGGAGTTGGCTATATTCTTGCTTACCAAAGCTTTCTTTCATAGGTGCTATTTCTGAAAACACACAACTGAAACCACTTAATCTGAAAGACCTTTAGAAATCTTGGAAGCTAAAATTAAATCTAAAATGTGAATACTATGTTTATTCCCTAATAATTAGAAGAAATCATTTCTTGAGGAAGAAGTGCACATGTTGGGTCAATTGTGTTTGCTCTGCTCAAATTAGTTTTTGATGTCTATAACTTTTAAGTTGCCTCTAAATCAGAACACATTATCAGAGTGCTTTTAGGAGGTCTTTCCTAAAGTATGTCTTCCTTGCAATGTATCTGGTGTTTACAAGCTCTGTCTAAGGCAGTGAAACATATCTTCAAATTATATGATCAATATACCAATCTTTTCAGAAACTAAAGCGTACACAGAAAGCAGATGCCATGCAGAATACACTGACAGCTAGCCTGTACTCTTTGCCAATTATTGTGTCTGTGACTGCAGTCTGGCCTTCTTCCACAACTTTGCTAAGTTTGATATTTTCAGTGATAGTGTGACAGTTTTGAAAAATGAGGCCTGATAGTCAATTAAATTTCCAGCTGTTAGAACCCATTGGTTTGAGGGAATCTTAAACTATGTCATCTAGCTTATTCCCTGACTTACTGAGATTTCTTGCTGACTGACAGTCGTGAACTCAGTTGTAGTAGAGCCTAACTAGCTCATACAATCCAGCATTCTGGATTCTCTTGGTTGACATTGAAGAGGAACACAAGGACTAGAAAGATGAGCCTAGCATTCCCTTTGAGCACACATCTATTCTCACAGAAAAAACGTCATTCATTCCCAAGGCTTCATACCACATACCACATACCACTGTGCCAGCTAGTCCCGTAGCCAAGAGAATGCAGATGCATCTAGAAGACCCACTGCTGGGGACCCTGAAACTGTGCAAGGCAACACCACATTTGATTTCCCAGCCTCTCAGCTACACTAATGCTCTGGCCCAAAGCAGAAGAGGCTTAGCGCAAGAGTTCTCCAGATACTGCCTGTATTTCCTAATATTTGGATTTAAATTGAAGATTAATGGGTGTTCCATGTGGAATAGGCTCCCAAATTCCATTCGTATACTAGGGATAACTACTGATCTACTACCAGAGGCCCCATAGATTGCTGAGGCCTCCTCACTGACATCCATGTTCAGGGGTTCTGGATCAGTCCCATGATGGCCTCTCAGCCATCAGTCTGGGAACTATGAACTACCTCTTATTCAGGTCAGCTGTTTCTGTGGGTTTCACCAGCCCGGTCTTGACCCATTTGCTCATCACTCCTCCCTCTATGCAACTGGGTTCCAGGAATTCAGCTAAGTGCTTAGCTGTGGTGTCTGCTTCTGCTTCCATCAACCACTGGATGAAGGCTCTAGGATGGCATATAAGATAGTCATCAGTCTCATTATAGGAGAAGGGCATTTAGGGTAGCCTCATCACTATTGCTTAGATTGTCAGTTGGTGTCATCTTCGTAGATCTCTGAAAATCTCCCTAGTGCCAACATCTCTCCTCAAACCTATAATGGCTCCCTCTATTATGGTATCTCTCAACATCCTCTCCTCTATTCTTCCCTCAACTCAACTTCCTGCTCCCCCATGTCCTCCTCTCCCCTCCACTTCTCCCCCTCCCTTTCTCCCATCCCCCTCTCCCCTCTCCCCACGTCTTGTGTTTGTAGAATGATCCTACTCCATTCAAGACCAAGCTTGAATAAGCTATCAATCTGAAGGTTTCCTGAATCATCCAAGGCAACATTTTCTATATGTTCCATCATCTCAACAGTTACTTTTATCATATATATATATATATTATATATATATATATATATATATGTACACACATATATTCAACAACACTGGCCCATATTTCCAGCTAATTCACTAGAGGATAACC
Source organism: Cricetulus griseus (assembly GCF_003668045.3). Classification (NCBI taxonomy): domain Eukaryota; kingdom Metazoa; phylum Chordata; class Mammalia; order Rodentia; family Cricetidae; genus Cricetulus; species Cricetulus griseus. Next base: position 3,313,911 of record NW_023276806.1, read on the forward strand.
TTATTTAGGCCAAAGGTTGTTTTATTTATCTTGTGCACTTCCTTAATTAATGCAAAAACCAGCTCATTTTAGCGAAGATGTGAGCTCCAAGAGCACCTTGCTTGAGTATCACAGCAGCTAATTTATGGTGCATGTCACTGTCAGAGTGACAGGTGAAGATGTTCAAGGGATCCAAGTTTCATTCATTGCATTCCCTGCTTCCTACTCATTGAATGTGACTCCCACACATGGTTGAAGATGCTCTTGTTGTGCTTAGAGTCTACAGAATCGGAAAAGGTAGTTTGGGATGAACACTGCCCACATGTGGGTTATGAAAAAAATGAAGGATATGCGTAGAGCAGGAAGACTTGTCATTACATCCATTACATCTGGATTGAAGCTTTGGTTTATGGTTGGTTCCTGTTCAGCATTTAGTGACTGTGTGAACCAAGAATGAACTTATATCCACTGTCTGAGTAGATATAATTTCATCAGAAATGGAATAAAAGGGAATCTGTATCTTCCCCATGTTTAAATGAATATTGAAGAATCTACAGGCAAAGCACTCTAGGTTAGCAATCACAGTATTGTAAAATAACCAGATTTCTATTATGATCTATTTCAGCTGGACAAGCTTTTATCACCCCAAAATCTCTGATGGCCAGTGAGATTCCTTAAAATAAAAAGCAGTGTTAGTGAAGCAGAGCTGTACTGTGTGCATGACACAGTTTTTAAATTACATAGAGTAGCATCTCACAGCCTTAGCTTCTTAAATGCCATTTTGACTGACTTCTGAGGAAACTTATTCACTGTATATTTTTTCCTAGACAAGGGAGGTGTTCTAGATAAATACTGACAGATCTAGAGATTTCTGAACTACAATTAGTAAAAAAAATGCTTTATTGTACTGAAAATTAAGCAATGGTTATACAATTGTCATTAGGTTCTAATTACAAAGTATCACTATCTGCATAGGCACTTACAAATCACTTTGCTATAATATAGTAGAAATATTCAGATTTAAAAATAAATATAATCTTTGAAAAATCCCATGTTTCTGATACCATGTGAAAGGGAACTCATGCCAACTGGTAAATTTTATTTTTAAAATGTTTTTATTATTACCTAAGACAAACAACATAAACTTATCTGTGATTGACAATATCTACAAACACTAGGTGGTGCTCTATTACTAAAAGGCCAATATCAGTGCTGCCATATTCTGTGTGTGTAGTGGGGGAGGCGGATTTCAGGGCACACCCAGGAAGGATCCTAACTATGACTGTTTCAATGACAAGTCAGAATATGGAACTTGTGTATGATGCAGTTCTTTTTCATAATTCTTAATCAAAGATTACTTTAACAATAATATCCCATAATCCCCAACTTGACTGTCCTTGAAATTTCATTGGTTACAAGTAGAAACTCATAAGCATACAAGTAGATTTTTGAGTAACTTAGTTGCACCGAACGACAAGAAGTCTTAAGATGCTGCAGTAGCCGTGTGATTCTAAATATCCTGCTATGAGAAGTAAGTGAAGAATTTTCACATGCACAAAGTCTATGAAACAAGCAAGATACACATTTTGTCACACAAAAATGATGGAGAACTGCCAATACTAGGGAACAGAAATTTTCTTTTATTTCTTTTTTTTTCTTTTAATTAGAAAGATTATTTTACACTTCAATCCCAGGTCCCTCTCCCTCCCTTCCACCCCTGCTCCCCCGCCCCGCCCCAATTAACACCCTACCTATCACCCTTCCTTTCTGATACCCAGGGAGGGTGAGGCCTTCTGTAGGGGGTCTTCAGAGTCTGTCATATCCTTTGGGATAGGGCCTAGGCCCAACCCCTTGTGTCTAGGCTCAGTGAGTTTCTCTCCATGTGGGATGGGCTCCCAGAGACCATTCCTATGCTAGGGATAAGCACTGATCTACTACAAGGGGCCCAATAGTTTTCCAAGGTCTCCTCACTGACACCCACATTCAGGGCATCTGGATCAGTCCCATGCTGGTTTCCCAGCTATCAGTCTGGGGACCAAGTGCTCTCCCTTGTTCAGGTCAGCTGTTTCTATGGGTTTCACCAGCTTGGGCTGGACCACTTTGCTCATCACTCTTCATTCACTGCAACTGAATTCCAATTCAGCTCAAAGTTTATCTGTGGGTGTCTGCTTATACTTCCACTAGCTGTTGGAGGAAGGCTATAGGATGGCATATAAATTAGTCATCAATCTTATTATCAGGGGAGGGCATTTAAGGTAGCCTCTATTCTGTTGCTCAGATTGTTAGTTGGTGTCATCTTTGTAGCTGTCCAGACATTTCCCTAGTGCCTGATTTCTCTTTAAACCTATAATGTCTCCATCTATTATATGATCTCTATCTTGCTCTCTTCTGTTCTTCCCCAACTCAACCTCCCTGCCCCATCATGTCTTCCTCACCCCTCTTCTTCTCCCCTTCTCATTCTTCTAGTTCCCTCTCCCATCCCCCCATGCTCCCAATTTGCTCAAGATATCTTGCCCCTTTTCCCCTTCTCCAGGGGACCATGTATGTCTCTCATAGGGACCTCCTTGTTTACTAGCTTCTCTGGCAGTGTGGATTGTAGGCTGGTAACACTTTACTCTATGTCTAAAATCCACATAAGAGTGAGTACATACCATGTTTGTCTTTTATGTGATTGGGTTACCTCGCTCAGAATGGTTTCTTCTAGATCCATCCATTTGCCTGTGAATTTCAAGATTCCATTTTTTTTCCACCTGCTGAATAGTACCCCGTTGTGTACTATTACTAATAGAGAACCACATTTTCTCTATCCATTCTTCAGTTGAGGGGCATCTATGTTGCTTCCAGGTTCTGGCTATTACAAATAGTGCTGCTATGAACATTGTTGAACATATGTCCTTGTTGTATGAATGTGCTTCTTTTGGGTATATGCCTGAGAGTGGAATTGCTGAATCTTGTGGTAGACTGATTCTCATTTTCCTGAGGAATGGCCATACTGATTTCCAAAGAGGCTATACAGGTTGGACTCCCACCAGCAGTGGAATAGTGTTCCCCTTTCTCCAAAACCTCTCCAGCATAAACTGTTATTGGTGTTTTTGATTTTAGCCATTCTTACTGGAGTTAGATGATATCTCAGTGTTGTTTTGATTCGCATTTCCCTGATGGCTAAGGATGTTGAACACTTTCTTATGTGTCTTTCAGTCATTTTAGATTTCCTCTATTGAGAATTGTCTAATTAGTTCTGTACCCCATTTTTTAATTGGATTTTTTGGTGTTTTGGAGACTAGCTTATTGAGTTCTATGTAAATTTTGGAGATCAGCCCTCTGTCAGATATGGGGTTGGTGAATATCTTTTCCAAATCCTTGGACTGTGGTTTTGTCTTGTTGAATATGTACCTTGCCTTACAGAGCTTTTCAGCTTTAGGAGGTCCCATTTATTAATTGTTGATCTCAGTGTCTGTGCTACTCATGTAATGCTCAGGAATCGGTCTCCTGTACCAATTCTTTCAAGGGTATTACCTACTTTCTCTTCTAATAAGTTCAGTGTGGCTGGATTTATGTTGAGGTCTTTGATCCATTTGGACTTAAGTTTTATGCATGGTGATAGACATGGATCTATCTGCAGTATTCTACATGCCAGCATCCACTTATGCCAGCACCATTTGTTGAAGATGCTTTCTTTAATCCATTGTATAAATTTAGCTTCTTTGTCAAAAATCAGGTGTTCATAGGTGTGAGGGTTAATATCAGGGTTTTCAACTCTATTACATTGGACTACCTGTCTATTTTTGTGCCAATACCAAGGTGTTTTCAGGACTATATCTCTATAATAGAGCTTGAAATCAGGGATGGTGATGCCTCTGAAGTTCCTTTATTGTACATGATTGTTTTGGCTATCCTGGGTCTTTTGTTTTTCCATATAAAGTTGAGAATTGTTCTTTCAAGGTCTGTGAAGAATGGTGCTGGGATTTTGATGGGGATTTCGCTGATTCTGTAGATTGCTTTTGGCAAGATTGCCATTTTTACTATGTTGATCATACTTATCCAAGAACATGGGGATCCTTCCATTTTCTGGTATCTTCTTTAATCTTTAATTTCTTTCTTTAAACACTCAAAATTCTTATGATATAGATGTTTCACTTTTTTTGGTTATCATTACCCCCAAGGTATTTTATATTGTTTGTGGCCATTGTAAAGGGTGATGTTTCTCTTATTTCTTTCTCAGCACAATTATCACACATATATAGTCGGGCTACTGATTTTTATGAGTTAATCTTGTATCTTGCCACTTTGCTGAAGGTGTTTATCAGCTGTAGGAATTCCCTGGTAGAGTTTTTCAGGTCACTTATGTAGACTATCATATCATCCGCAAATGGTGAAAACTTGACTTCTTCCTTTCCAATTTTTATCCCCCTGATCTTCTTTTGTTGTCTTATTGCTCTATCAAGAAGGTCAAGGACAATATTAAAGAGATATGGAGAGACTGGACAGCTTTGTCTTGTGCCTGATTTTAGAGGAATAGCTTTGAGTTTCTCTCCATTTTGTTTGATGTTGGCTGTTGGTTTAATGTATATTGTTTTTGTTATGTTCTGTTACAATATATCTTTCCGCCAAATGCTGCCTGAGCCCTACCACTATGTGGGCAGTCTCTTCCAGCCACCTGAGTTCTACCTGCCACTTGGATGAACAAAATAACACAGAGACTTGTATGAGGTACAAATGCTGCTTGGTCAATGACTAGGATTCTCATCTGTTAGCTCAGCCTTAATTATCATAAATCTATATATTTTATAAGACTTATCTTATCGGACGCCTTCCATTGGCGTCCTCCCTTGTCGGTGGATCACATCTAGAATCTGGAGGAAGAGTGGAGGGGAAAGGGGACCACTTCCTGCTTGTCCTTCCTTAAATACGAGTCTCCCTGCTATGTCACTTCCTGCCTGGATCACCACTTCTTTACTACATTTCCCAGAATCCTCTTTGACTCCTGGTCCTGTCTAACTTGCTGCCTTATTGGCCAAACAGTGCTTTATTCAACAATCAATAAGATGAACATACACAAAAGTACATTCCTCATCAATGTTCAGGTATGATCGTGTTATCCCTGATCTTGCCATGACCTTTATCTTGAAGGGGTATTGAACTTTGTCAAAGGCTTATTCAGCATCCAGTGAGATGATCCTGTTGTTTTTTATTTTCAGTTGGTTTATATCATGGATTACATTGATGTATTTTCGAATGTTGAACCATCCCTGCATCCTGGGGATGAAGCCTACTTAATCATGGTGGATGATTTTTCTGATATATTCTTGGATTCAGTTTGCCAGTATTTTATTGAGTATTTTTGCATCTATGTTCATGAGGGATATTGATCTATAGTTCTCTTTCTTAGTTGTGTCTTTGTGTGGCTTGGGTACCAAGGAAATTGTAGCCTCGTAAAAAGAGTTTGACAATGAACCTTCTGCTTTTATTGTGTGGAACAATTTGAGGAATATTGGTATTAGCTCTTCTTTGAATTTCTGGTAGAATTCTGCTCTGAAACCATCTGGTCTTGGTTTTTTTTGGTTGAGAGACTTTTGATTACTGCTTCTATTTCCTTTGAAGTTATAGGTCTGTTTAAGTTGCTTTTCTGTTCTTGATTCAACTTTTGTAAGTGCTATCTGTTCAGAAAATTGTCCATTTACTTTAAATTTTCGAATTTTGTGGAGTACAGGTTTTCAAAGTATGGCCTGAAGATTCTATGGATTTCCTCAGTGTCTGTTTTTATGTCCCCCTTTTCATTTCTGATTTTGTTAATTTGCATGTTCTCCCTCTGCCTTTTGGTTAGTTTGGATAAAGGTTTGTCTATCTTGTTGATTTTCTTGAGGAAACAACTCTTTGTTATATTGATTCTTTGAATTGTTTTCTCTGTTTAGACTTTATTGATTTCTGCACTTTATTGATTTCAGTTTCATTATTTCCTGGTGTCTATTCCTCAAGGAGTGAATTTGCTTCCATTTGTTCTAGGGCTTTCAGTTGTGATGTCAACTCTCTGGTATGACTATTCTCTATTTTCTTAATGTGAGTACTTAGAGCTATGAACTTTCCTCTTAGTGCTGCTTTCAAAGTATCCCATAAGTTTGGGTGTGCTGTGTCTTCATTTCCATTGAACTCTAGGAAGTCTTTAATTTCTTCCTTCCTTCCTTTCTTTCTTCTTTGACCCAGGAATGGTGCAATTGCGCGTTGTTCAATTTCCATGAGTTGGTAGGTTTTCTGTAATTTGTGTGGTTTTTGAATTCTAACTTTAAAGCATGGTGTTCTGATAAGACACAGGGGGTTATTCCATTTTATTGTACCTATTGAGGTTTGCTATGTTGCTGAGTATGTGGTCGATTTTAGAAAAGGTTCCTCGTGGTGCTGAAAAGAAGGTATATTCTTTTGTGTTTGGATGGAATGTTCTATAGATGTCTTTTAATCCCAATTAGGTCATAACTTCTGTTAGTTCCTTTGTCTCTTTGTTAAATTTCTGTCTGGTGGTGTTGAAGTCTGCCACTATAACTCTGTGAGGTCTTATTTATGATTTGAATTTTAATAATGTTTCTTTTACGAATGTTGGTGCCTTTGTATTTGGGGCATAGATGTTTAGAATTGAGACTTCTTCCTGATGGATTTTTCCTGTGATGAATATGAAGTGAACTTCTTCATCTTTTTTTATTGATTTTAGTTTGAAGTCTAATTTGTTAGATACTAGGATAGCTACCCCAACTTGTTTCTTTTGTCCATTTGTTTGGAAAACCTTATCCCAACCCTTTACTCTGGGGTAATGTCTGTCTTTGAATTTGAGATGTGTTTCTTGTATGCAGCAGAAGGATGCATTCTATCTTTGTATCCACTCTGTTAGCCTGTGTCTTTTCATAGGAGAATTAAGGCCATTAATATTGAGGGAAATTAAGGACCATTGAGTGTTTATTCTTGTTTGTTTTTGATTTGTTGTTGGTAGTGGTATTGTATGTGGATTTACCCTCCTTTTTCTTTTTGGGTTTTGATAAAGTGGGATTATCTATTGCCTATGTTTATGTGAGTGTAGTTAATTTCCTTAGGTTGGAGTTTTCTTCCAGTGATTTCTGTAGGGCTGGATTAGTGTTTACATATTATTTAAATCCAGTTTTGTTTTGGAATATTTTGTTTTCTCCATTTATAGTGATTTAAAGCTTTGCTGGGTATAGTAGTCTGGGCTGGCATTCGTCTTCTCTTAGAGTTGGTAGAATATCTATTCAAGTCCTTCTTGCTTTTGGAGAAGTCCAGTGTAATTCTAGTAGGTTTGCCTTTATATGTTACTTGGCCATTTTCCTTTGCTGCTCTTAATATTATTTCTTTATTCTGTACATTTGGTGTTTTAATTATCATGTGACAAGGGGAATTTCTTTTGTGGTCCACTCTATTTGGTGTTCTGTAGGCTTCTTCTACTTTCATTGTCATGTCTTTCTTTAGGTTTGGAAAATTTTCTTCTATGATTTTGTTGAATATGTTTATTGCACTTTTGAGTTGGGTTTCTTCACCTTATTCCATACCTATTATCCTTAGCTTTTGGTCTCTTCATGGATATTTTGTGTTAAGGATTTGGTGGAATTAAGATTTTCTTTGCTTGATGAATTTATTTCCTTTAATTTATGTTCAGGGTCTGAGATTCTGTCTTTCATCTCTTATAGTCTGTTGGTTATGCTTGCATCTGTGATTCCTGATTGTTTACTCAGCTTTTCCACTTCCAGTATTTCCTCAGTTTGTGTTTTCTTTATTGTCTCTATTTCAGTTTTCAGGTCTTGAACTGGTTCCTTCAGCTGTTTAATTTATTTCCTTGATTTCTTGCATCTTTTGGTTTGTCTTTTCTTTCATTTCTCTGAAGGATTTTCTCATTCTTCTCTTAGGGTCTCTATCATCTTCATGAAGTTGTTTTTAAGGTTTCTCTCTTCTGCTTCATCTTTTTTGGGATGTTCAGCTCTTGCTAGTATAGAGTCTCTAGACTCTGATGGTCTCATATTGGTTTTCCTGTTGTTGGATGTTTTCTTATATTGTTGTCTTCCCATCACTTCTTCCAGTGGGTGCAGGTGGTGTCTCCTCCTTTCCTGGTGTGTAGGGGTACAAGGTTCTCTTCTGTAGGGTACAAGAGGGTCTGATACTCTGATGGGTCTCAAGGTGAGTGCAGTCAGCTCTGAGGCACTCACTCTCCAGGTGGGTGGGGAGGGACTAGCACAGGGATGTCAGCAGACTCTGGGTTGCTTGGTCCCCAGGGGACAAGGCAACCTTCCTGTAGACCCCAGGACAGGAGTTTCCAGAGTGGGCAGGCAGAAGTTAGGCTCAAGACAGTGGCTGAAGCAGCTCACCTCTGCCATGAGTGTGGGTGGGAGTAGCTCAACAATCTCAGCAGAGTCAGGGTTGCTTGGTCCTCAGGGGACAGTCAATCAGGTATAAAAAGTTTCTTAATGGAAGTCAAGGTCTCAGGTTCTTATTTTTGCCTTCTCAACAGCATAATACTTAATATCTTGCCTCAAAGATCTTGAGTGATTCTAAAATCATAAAGTCTCTTCCCTTTGCTTCATTAGGACTTTGGGGGTTATGCTCTGTCCACTAATCAAATATCCAAGAAGTTGGATTTTCCTTGTAGGTTCAATCTGTTTAATAGCCACATGAAGGTGTTGACTTGGTAACATACCATGGAGTCTTCTTATACATACTGTCATGTACTTCTGCTAAATTTTCATAAAGCCATGTAATGAATGTATTTTATAGTCTTCCTTTGCTGTAATGAGCATATGGCACATTTCATGTCCTTTCTAAGACTCTGAAGCTTCATGGCTCTCACTCTCTAGTCAAGCTTTCTGGTGGTCTCAATGCCAGTACAAAAGCTGGAGCTCCAGAAGAGTCTGTGAGGGGCAAAGAGCAGTGTTATAAACCTGAAGAGAAAGTGTCCCCTTTAGGATGCATCCACCTTATAGAGTTGGGTGATAACATGGGCGAAAGAAACATTCACTATATTTTGAGCCTTTGTTATTTTCATTTGTCATAATCCTTCAAGTAATGGCCTAATTACTATATGTATCTTTCCTTTTGAAATGATTATAAAATATTTTGGTCTACTTTTGTGAGTTTTATTTCAAGATAAGACAAATTTAACTAATGGTGACTTTTTAGTGTCTTTTAATCCTGTAACGCACACACACACACACACACACACACACACACACACACACACACACATATATATAATATATATATATATTATATATATATATATCCCCAGAAAGTATCCTATTCAATTTCATTTATAGAAAAAAAATCAACAATGAAGGAAATGAAATGTAGTAATTTTATTTTGGCCATGTTTTTCATACAAAGAAGGTCAGAGAACAGAACATGCTAGGAAAAGGAACTTCATTTGTCTCCATGTTGAGCTATTTTGCCTCCTTTGTGTTTGTGTCCTCCTTAGTCACCCCCTTTAGCTGTTCCTCTGGGTTCTAGGAAGGACCAGGCAAGTTGATAAATGTCTTTATGACATGACACCTTACCTGCCTCTGAGCTATAGCAAACCTTGGTGGGCAGAGCCTCCCCAGGATGAAGGACAGGACCATGATGTGAAGACTGTATCCAGAGCAGCAGCCCCATCCAAGGAATAGATCATTGCTTAGATGATGGCAGTGGCAGCTTTTCCAGTGCCAGGTGCAAGACTAGATTTGAAATACCAATGATCTATTGTCCTAAACAAGAGCACCAACCTACTTTCTCATACATCTGTGCTCACCCACCTACTGCTTACCCTTTATACCAAATCCCATACTTCTATCAGCCCCTCAAGCGCAGAGGTCACTGAACTGGCATGACCATGTAAAACAACTTTCAACTCTGTCCTTCACCATTTCTAGGCATGTATGAGCATACAACAGCCAGCTCCATTCTCTTCATAAAAACAAGTGCTCCCAAATCTCTTGCTGCAATGTCAGTGAGGATATTGTTGAGCTCTTGCCTTCGCAATGTCTCTTTGTCAATAAACAGGCTCTGAAAGCCCCAGTGACAGACAGTGGTTTTCTACATGGTCTCATGAGGAGGGACAGGCAGAATGCCAGTTGATATCCAGTGTATCTTGCAACTCATCATCACCAACAAAAGCATTAGACATCACAGTAACCATGAGGCACCAGACACTGGAGCCAGCAATGTGCCGGAGATGAGCAGGCTCTGGGCTCCAATCAGTCCTTCTGTTAGAGCTGGAGAGAGTCCTTTCCTATGAAGAACCAAAGCAAAAGTCCCATTGACTTGTCCTGCAAGGTGAAGATGTGATGAGGATTATCTGAAAGAACCAACTCCTTTACAAGGTCTAGCTCTTTTCACTTAACAAACATAAGCCCACCTGCCACAATAGTTAACAATACCTCAAATACTCTAAGAACACTTTTCTTCAACCACAACAAATGAGAATAAACAGGAAAAATAAAATCAACTGGGATCCAGGATGGAAAATATCCTGAACAAAATATTTTATAACCATTTCTAAAGGAAAAGAATGTATAGTAATTAGGACATCGCCTAAGGGATTACAAAAAGGGAAAATAACAAAGGCACAAAATATACTAAATGTTTTTCTCTCTCAAAGTTATCATTTAACTAAACATAGTAGATGCATCCATCTCTGTTAAGCAAAAAACAACCACAAAAGTTACAAAATCAGTTATAGACCAAAAGCTACTCTCATGGTTTTAAAAGAAAAAAAAGTTTCCAAAAATGATAGAAAGACATATCACACGTATTTATCACTAAGAAAGGCAAAACAATTAAGAAACCAATTTAACTGTCTTTCAATTTCCACTGACTAAAACAGAAAGGAAGTAATAAAAATAAAAAAATCAAAATCCAAGTGACCCCAGGAAAACAAAATTTATAAAATATTATTTTTAATAAATATGAAGGTTGTGAATAATCACACAGTATAGAAAAAGACAAATATGTTGATGGGGATTGTTTTATGCACAGAGGCAATTCATTCATTCTAGAGGGAAATATTCAATAAAACCAAATACAAAGATAATTAGTGGCTGTGCTAACAATTCCTCACACTGTCAGCAGTAAGAAACAGCACACAGTTGGATGAATGTCTCTCACCTGTTTCGTTCAAGGGTTCCAGACCTTCCTGGACACTGCCTCCTTATCCCTCATGCCTGTCTCACATAGGCTTCTTCTTAAGCACTAAGCAAGCCAGCCTTCCCTACAGCTAAACACCAGTGCTGTGGAAGCTCTACGTGAATCCTTCTCACAACAGCCAACCATAGCATGAGACCCATGGTTAACTTTGTCCCTTTGGGTTGACATTAGTTTACATTTTAATCTTATCAGACAGAGAGGACCTTATAATCAGTGTAATTACCACATGCTACATGTGTCCATCACTATCTGTGTTCTCTGTACATCTTCAGTTTTCTTCACTGTGTTTAACTTTTTTTGTTGCTCTTCCCTTAGAAAGTAATGCACTTAAGTAAAAATATTTTAGACTATTTACTGTCTCTGTCTCTGTCTCTCTCTGTGTGTGTCTCTGTCTCTCTCTCTGTCTCTATGTCTCTCTCTCTCTTTCTCTCTGTGTGTGTGAGTGTGTGTGTGTGTGTGTGTGTGTGTGTGTGTGTGTGTGTGTGTGAATGTATATTCACCATGGAAGTCAGTTCCTTTTTCTTCTTCTACCATGAAGGTCCCTAGGATTGAATTTGGCTTGTCAGACTTAACAGATTACACCTGTAACCACTGAGTCATCTTGCCAACCAAGGAAATTATTCTTTCTCTTGCTATTGCCTTTTTGGTATCCTAATAATGAAATAATCAAAATAGCTGTTCATTAACATGAATGAAAAATCAAAACACATATGGTACTCCAAAAATATGAACTATCATTATTAATTTCACAAGAAATGGCAAAGGTAATTAAAGTTAATACCAAAGCAACATGATAGAGACCCAGAAAGAAAGAGACACACAGACCAAAGATAAAGGATAAATACACCACAAACCAGGTGTGGTGTAGCATGTTTACAACTCCAGCACTGGGGATAAAGATCCGTGGAGACTGGCATGAGTTTGAGGCCACCCTGAACTATATATTGAATAGCCATCCATCTTGAGCTACAGGGTGAGATCCTAAATTAGAAATACTAATATGATGAAAGGGATAGAGCATCTACTGTATAAGTCAACAAGATGTAACTTTAAGTTAGTGTTGTAGTTTATTTCTGGTGCTCAGATAAAATACTCCAATGAAAAGGTATCTAGAGGAGCATGGTTTATTTTAGCTTAAAATTCCAGGTTATGTTCTATCATTGTGGAGAACTCACCGAGATAGGTGCTTGAGATAGTTGTTCATACAGTATCTACAGTCAAGAGTAGGGAGAAGCAAATTTTGTACCCATGGCTGCCTGCTTTTTCACTCAGAAAGAGGTGAGATCCCAGCCTAGGGCACAGTGCTACCTACAACGGACTCCATCTTTCTGTCTTCCCAGGTGACTCTAGGTTATGCTGACAGTGGAAAACAGCCCAGTAAGAAGTAAACCAGTAAGAACAAGTAAATGTGTAGAGGAATGTGTTGTCATTAAGTGAAGACACAATGGAAGGAAACAAACAGAATTACCTGAGAAGGATTCTGTCACTCACCTGAGGGCAAGATGAACCACTGGTGATTCTGAGCTCCTGCAGTCTCCCATTGGAAGATGCTAGCGACACAGACACAAGGAAGCTCCCTCATCCTCACCTTAACCCATACAGGAAAGAATCTACACACTGCAACTCTACAAAAGTTTACAGAAGTCACATACGCTAATCGTTTTATTCTTACCGCTTAGTCATCAGATAATCTGCTTGTCTACTGATGACATCCCCTACTTCAATCCTAACAAAGTGAAAGAGGCCAAAAAAGAAAAAGGTGATGTTTCTCATAATACAATTGGGAATTATATTCTTCATCAGGAAGAAAGAAAGATGGGCAAGATTTAGGAACCAGTTACTAGCAAAAGGACTTGCAAACCTGCCATATGGAAAATGAGCAGACATTGATAAAGCATACTAAAATTCATAGGCAATACTTCTTGCTTGCTTCTGAAAAAAAATACTTTCATGTTTGAAGAATACATTTCTTAAATATGAGTAATTTTATTAAGTTTAATATTGATCCCCTTATTCACAATAATTGTTTTATGCTAGCAATCAGTTGAGACACTTCTTTGTAATTCTGAAGTCAATGAAAATCTTCCCGTTTTTTGTGAATTTGCATGAAGGTGGAACTGAGATAAGTCATGTTGCCCTGAAAATATTTAGGAAAACTTACAGCCTAGCAAAAAGAATGTACTATTTAATCTTCCATGTTACCTGTAGTGTGTCTGTTGGTGGAAACCTAAGAAATGCATAATTATTAGTTTCAGATACCACTGTTCCTACATTTACAGAGTGCCTCTCTGCTACCTACTACTCATTGGAAGTTCACCAGCCTACATAGTATCTGCTTTCCTGATTGATGAAGTATTCCACTGGTCTTGAGTATTTTGGAGATTTGAAGAGGGGAGTGTAACCAGGTGAAAGCATGCAGACTAGTAAGCAATGTAGCCCCCTTGATCTCCAGCATACCCATTGAACACTTGCTATCTGAAAGATAATGCTAAGTGTCCATGGGTGCCTGGGAATGTAAGGTGTTTTCAGAACTATGACCAGCATGCTTCACTGGAATTGGTTGATATATAAAACCACTCATTAATTTCTTAGTTTTATATAAAGATTTTACTTTATGTTAAATGATGAATATGTTTGTGTGACTATGTGTGAGTATGTACATGTAAATTCCAATGGCCGCAGAGGCCACAGAAGTCAGTTCCCCCAAGAACTGGAGTTACAGGTAGCTTTGGGCCACTCTATGTGGGCGAAGGAAACAAAACTCATGTCTGTTGCAAAAACAATACACTGCAGAGCTACCTCTCCAGTCCTTGGCTGGTTGTTAAATGTTTATTAAATGGTGCTGTTGATATCACTTACATTTACTTTGGAGGTAAAAAAGATGGAAAATTTACAAGCTGTTCAGTTTCCTGTCTCCATATCTAAAGGACAGTTCATTCATGGCTGGATGAGGCAATCCAGTAGGAAGAATGGGTTCCAACAGCAGGTAAAAGAGTCAGGGACAGCCACTGCTTACACTGTTAAGAATCTCACAAGAAGACCAACCTACAAAACTGTAACATTTATGCAGAGGACCTTGGTCAGTCCCATGCAGTTTCCCTGGTTGTCTGCTCAGTATCTGTAAGCCCCTGTGAGCCAAGGTGAGTTGATTCTGTGGGTTTTCTTACAGTATCCTTGACTACTCTGGCCTCTGCATTCCTTCCCTCCTTCTACAGGATTCCTCAAGCTCTGCCTAATGTTGGTCTGTGGGTCTCTGCATATGTTTCCATCAATTGCAGGTGAAGCCTCTCTGATGAACATTGGGCTAGGCACTAATCTATGAGTATAACAGAATATCATTAGAAATCATTTCAATGGGATTTTTTTGTCATCTGTGTATAGTTCTATTCTGGGTCTCTGGGCTATCCTGCCTCTGGCTTCTGGGAATACAGGCAGTGTCAAGGATGAACTCCCTCTCATGGAATAAGTATCATGATGGACCAGTCTTTGTTAAGCTTAGGTATTCCCTATATATCCATGATCTCTCCAAGACTTATATCATGAAGGGCTGTTGGATTTTGTCGAAGGTTATTTTTTGTCATCTAATGAAGTGATCATGTGTTGTTGTTGTTTCTTTTTTCCTTTCAGTTTGTTTATATGGTGGAGTACATTGAGAGATTTTCATTTGTTGAACCATCTCTGTATCTCTGGAACAAAGCCCACTCTATCAGGGTGGATGATTTTTTTGATGTGTTCTTGGATTTGGTTTTCCAGTATTTTATTGAATATTTCTGCATCAATGGTCATGAGGGAAACTGGTCTGAAAAGCTTCTTTCCTTGTTGAGTCAATGTGTGGTTTGGTGATTTTTATGATTGTGGCCTCATGAAATGAATTTGGTAATGTTCCCTCTGTTTCTATTTTGTAGAAAATTTGAGGAGTATTGGATTAGCTTTTACTTTGAAAGTATGGTAGAATTCTTCATTAAAACCATCTGGCCCTGATTTTTATTTATTTATTTTTTTGTTGGGAGACACTCAATAATTGCTTCTACTTCCTTGTAGGTTATAGCTCTATTTAAATTGCTTATCTGATCATGATTTAACCTGGGTAAGTGGTATCTACCAAGAAAACTATTCTTTCTTTTCAATTTTTCCAATTTTAGTTTGGTTTTCCAAAACAAAACAAAGTATAGATGTTTTTGAAGCATGACCTAATGAGTCTTTGGATATCCTTGGTGTCTATTGTTATGTCCCTCTTTTCATTTCTGATTCTGTTAATTTGTATATTATCTCTTTGTCTTTTGGTTTGGATAAGGGTTTGCCAATCTTGTTGACTTTCTCATTGACACTTTGTATTATTCTCTTTGTTTCTATCTTATTGATTTCAGTCCTCACTTTGATCATTTCCTGCTTTCTACTCCTCTTAGGTGCATTTGCTTCCCTTTGTTCTAGAACACTCGGTGTGATGTTAATTTGCTGGTGTGAGATTTCTCCAAATTCTTTGTAAGGCAAGTAGCGCTATAAATTTTCCTCTTAGTAACACTTTCAGTGTCCTTAAGTTTGGGTAGGCTGTGCCTTCATTTCCATTGAATTCTAGTAAGTCTTTAAATTCTCTATATGTTTTTCCCTTGATCCATAGGTATCTTCAGTAGATCGATGTTCAGTTTCTGTCAGTGTGTAAACATTTTGTTATTGTTGAAATGCAACTTAATCCATAGTGGTGTTACTAGGATACGGGGGTTTATTTCAGTTTTCTTGTACCTGCTGAAACTTACTTAAGGTCAATTTTGGTGAAGATTCCATGAGGTGCTGAGAACAAAGGGTATTCTTTTTGTTAAAACGTTCTGCCAATATTTGTAAGGTTCATTTGATTCATAAAGTCTGCTAGTTCCATTTTTGTTTTATTTAGTTTTTGTCCTGATAACATGTCCATTGATGAGAGTGGGGTTTTGAAGTCTCCTATTATTAATTTGTGAGTTTTGATGTGTGATTTAAGCTTTAGTAATATTTTTTTAAATGTGGATGCCTTTGCATTTGGGGTATAGTTGCTAAGAATTGAGACATCGTCATTGTGGATTTTTTCTTCAGTGAGTATGAAAAGTCCAGCTCCATCTCTTTTGGTTAATTTTATTTCAAAGTCTATTTTGTTAGATGTTAGGAAAGCTACAATGTTAGCATTCAGGCATCTGTACTGGCATGTCCTTGGGGTTCTGACCAGATAGACCCTCAGTTGTAGCCACTAAGAACACCACCTGTGTATATTCACTATGTTCCCTTTAAAAGGGCCCTGCTCACATCCTATCCTCCTCTCTTGCCCTCTCTCTCTGCTTCTCAGCCTTTCTGTCTCCTTTGTTTTGTCTCCCTCTTGCCTCTCTCTCTGCCTCTCTGCTCTTCTGTTGCTCCTGTCCCCAGAGGCTGGTTTCCCCTCTCCTCTCCACCTTTCTCCATTCTCTTTCCCCCAATAAAAACCCCTCCATCCAAACTCTGTCACATAGTATCTCTTTCTCTCATGTACCACATTCTTAAATTACAACATAAACTAGCAGCCTTCTTGGTTTCATTTGATTGGGAAGACTTTTTCAAACATTTTATTCTGAAGTAACGTCTATCTTTGAAGAGGAGAGGTGTTTTCTTATGTGCACAAGGATGAATCATGTTTTTGTATCCATTCTTTTAGTCAGTGTCTTTTTATTGGGGAATTGAGTCCATGGATAGTGAGAGATATTAATGTCTAATAGTTGCTAATTCCTGTTATTTTGTTGTGGTTACTAGTGGTGGTACTGAGTGTGTGTGTGTGTGTGTGTGTGTGTGTGTGTGTGTGTGTGTGTTTCCCTTCTTTGGATTCTCCTGAATTTGAGATTATCTATTGCCAGTAATTGATTTTGTGTGTGTAATTGGCTTGGATTTTTCTTTCTAGTACTTTCTATAGGGCTAGATTTGTGGCAAGATAGTTTAAATTTGACTTCGTCATAAAATACTTTGTTTTCTCCATTTTTAGTGATTGAAGTTTTGCTGAGTATAGTAGTTTGGGTATAGTAGTCTGCAAGACATCTGTCCAGGCCCTTCTGACTTTCAGAGTATCCTTTGAGAACCAGGTGTAATTCTAATAGGTCTGCCTTTATATGTTACTTAGCCTTTTCCCTTTCAGCTTTTAATATTCTTTCTTTGTCTGTTTAGTGTTTTGATTATTAGATAACATGGGGACCTTCTCTTCTCACCCCATCTAGTTGATATTCTGTAAGCTTCTTGTACTTTTATAGCCATGTCCTCCTTTCGGTTAGAAAAATTTTCTTCTGTGACTTTGGTAAATATGGTTCCTGGCTTTTTGTGCTGTGATTCTTCTTCTAATCTTGTTATTATTAAGTTTGGTCTTTATATAGTGTCCCGGATTTCAATGATGCTTTATGTTAGGAGTTTATTAGATCTGACACTTTCTTTGTTTGGCGAATCTGTTTTTCTTTCTGAGCTTCAACACCCAAGATTCTTCTATTTTGTTGGTGATACTTATGTTTGTAGCTCCTGTTCACTTACCCAGATTTCTTTTTATTACAGAATCCCCTCAGTTTGTGTTTTCTTTATTGCTTCAGGTCTTGAATAGTTTCCTTTACCTGTTTTATGTGTGTGTGTGTGGGGGGGGCATGTGCTTTGTTTTGTTTTTGTTTTCTTGCATTTCTTGGTATTCTTTAAGGACTATATTGATTTCATCCAATTATTGATTTCTGTAATGAATTTTTTTCATTTTCTTTTAAGGACCTCTATCATTTTAATAAATTTGCTTTTAAAGTCATTTTCTTGTTTTTTGGCTGCATTGGAATATTCAGCTCTTTCTCCTGTAGGATGACTGGGCTCTGGTGGTGCCATATTGCACTGGCTGTTGTCGAATGTATTCTTACACTGGCATGTGGATTTGGAGTGGTTAAATCTAGATTCTGATTTCTGAATTTGTCATTTTTTTTTCTAGATGGGTGTTTTGTTCTTTGGTTTCTGTTTGAGTCTTGGTTTTCTGTTATTTGTGGCCTGGATTTCTTATATCCTATTTAAACACTGATGTAGTAGGTAGTCTCTGTCCAAGTTGGGGCCTCACCTTCTGGTGGTTAGCTTGAGCTTTGTTGCAGCAGGTGTGGGTCTCTGTTCTTCTGATTGGTGTGGCCTGCGTCTGAGAATGA
Source organism: Cricetulus griseus (assembly GCF_003668045.3). Lineage (NCBI taxonomy): Eukaryota > Metazoa > Chordata > Mammalia > Rodentia > Cricetidae > Cricetulus > Cricetulus griseus. Next base: position 3,332,201 of record NW_023276806.1, read on the forward strand.
GGAGTCCCCTAGGATGTGGGGATGGGACTGTCCCAGGGCTGGCAATGAGATGAAAGGGGTGGCTGGTGTGATGGATCTTGGGGAACAGAATCTAAGGAGGGGGACAGTTTGGCTAGAAGGGGGTCACTTACCTTTTCTTCTGACCCGTGTGACCTGTACTGAGATGCCAGAGTCTGCTGCTTTGCTTTGTTTTATTTTAAATCAGCAAACCATAATTCTGTGTATGTATAGATTACAAAGTGGTATTTCGATAAGAGTGATCAAATCATAGTGATTACCATATTCAATGCACCAATTATGGTATTTCTTTGAGCTAACATTGAATGTCCTCTTAGCCACATCATGTGTACAAGGCTAGCTGTAATCATCTTGATGTCACAGTGCATAGCAGGAGTCATTCTGCCTAAAGTACAATGGTTTCACATGAGTTGACCAAATCTTTTATTCACTATTTAATGTTGGAAATTACCGATACAGAGCCAGGTAAAAACACAAGGGAATTTAATAGGGAAAAGCCTTACTTACAGAGCGACCAAGCCAGCCAGAGGGGGCAGCAGTCTGTACAGCAAGCCGAAGATGAAAGCGAAAGCAGGAAGCGCCACATGAGTGCCACTCACTCTTAAACCTTCCCTACATCTCCCTGACCATGCCTTCAAGGTCATCCCTGTAGCCATCCCCTGGCAGGTAGGTTACAGCATCCCCTACAGCTATGCCCACCGCCTGCCTCTGATAACCATTTTCTCCTCTTTGTCAGAGAAAGGCAAGTTCTTCCAGGACCATTTGATGGATGGTTATCCAACTGGAGACAAGACGAATAACCTGTGATGGTGACTGAATTGATGGTGCTGATGTTGGAGCAACCATTGTGTGAAACAGTGTGAAGTGGAATCTAGCTGTTTACCAGACACCTGTCTGTCCTCCAGGCCTCCACATTGCTTCGTTCTCATGCTTAAATTTTCTTTAAAGATCAGATACCAGAATGCCTCTTACCCACAATTCTAAACACAGTACGTGCCCTTCTCACTCACATCAACACACCTGACACTTCTTTTATCTTCTTTGCACTCAGAAACCCAGAAGCTGGAACTTTGTGTCTTATTTTGTTTATTGTTTATAAAAAATTTACTTTTTTCTGGATAAATAAATACTCATGTCAGACTTACTTCTCTCTTACAGTGCTAGAAGAATGTTTGATATGTTTGATAATTATATGTTTGTCAGTTGACATTCTTGAGTATTTATTATTCCCTTGTGGTCACTAAAATAGTTACTTTACTTCTATATTGTTTTCTCTAAAAATATAGTAAGAGTTAGCCCTATTATCATCAATATCATTTTACTGGAAAATTGGATGTTTAGAATAATCAATAAATGACTAAAGTCATAAAACTAGTGTACAGTAGATAAAGGCTCTGCAGTCAAGTTGACCTACTACTCTGATATTCTTCCTTAAAAAACAGAAACCTTGATAGATGTGAGAGAGACAAAAAGAGAATATGTTTTCACACATTTGAATATATTTAGGCAGCTTGCATAAATTTAATAATATGATAAATTCACTTACTTTTTTCTTTCATACATAAGCATACATGTGTGTCATATATATGTGAAAAAATTGCAATTATTAATCAGAAGAACTATGTAAGCCAAATTGAAGTTGGGAAGAGGTGTGAGGCATTGTTATTATTCTAATATTTGCAATTTAGAACGCGTTTCAGATTTTGAAGTTGAATTCCCTTCATTAATTATTCCCTGTCATGTTGCCGTGGTTACAATTACTCATAGTAACCTAAGCTGTCTGAGACTGCAGGCAGAGCATGGAGAACTTTGCATCAGATTTCTACTGAGTTACATGGAATGGAAATTTTGTCATCTTCCAATTTAAGGCTTTCTGGGTTCACCTAAAGTGTTTTTTATTAGCAATGTGTCACATAAGGAAAATGTACATTCGGATAATTTTAATTTAGTTATCAAAAACTTTGCCCTAAGTCGATGCCACTTATTTCTACACTACTACACTTACTTTATCAACAATCTCATTCGAATGCATAGCCCTGCACTTGATGGGCTTCTAAAGCAGGCTTTATTCAGTGTGCTCCTGCTTAGGAAGTATGAAGAAAGCAGATTTTAAGTAACAAAGATATCAAAGAATTTCACCTGAAGTAATCTGTAAATGCAAAGTTTGCAATTTAGCCTGGCACAGGAAACAAGTTTTATGCTTCCTCTCCTTCAAGGATGTGGGATACAAAGCATTTTAATATCCCTAATACAGCTTGAACAACTATGCGTGATGCCCAGGAGAAATGAAATTAAAATAAATACTCAGATGTCATTACTCATGGCTGTATGTGTGTATGTAAACTTAATTTTTTGTAATTCTTCCCCCAAAAACTACGTACAAATTACAATAAGCACTTTAAGGTACAAAATACTATACATAGCTGACTCGCAAGTACAAGGGCCTCAAACATTGTAGTGAAACAATGTGCTGCCCTATTCATGATCTTTTACATGCTAGAAAACACCTTTCATGGAGCCACCTGCTTAACACCATGTGGTGTTCATTTTCTATCAAGTAGTTTTATTTTAATGTTAGCTGTCATCTCTCATTTAATGATAAAATACTAGTGTCACCTACTCAATGTTTATTGTGAAAATGACAAAATCTTGGAGAAATTGTATTATACACAATTTTTGTTTCTCAGTAGGAGCTCATTATGGGTATATTCTATAGAATCCGGAATGTGCGTCAGAAAATTACAGATATCAGGAAAGGCAAGTTTCAATATCATCAGAGCTCAATTTAGGTTTTCATGGGCATGGGAAACAAAAATTGTATTATGTGAATAGCTGATTATATAGCCATGAGCATAGGAAAGATACAGAAATCTTACAACTACTCCTAGACATGGCCGTAGGTGTTGCAGGGAATTTATGTGAGCCTAAGCACAGACTTGTCTGGACTTCTCTTTTGCATTTTGAATGGTGCTTTCTGATGAATGTTCAAAATCCACTCAACTTGTACCCTATGAACTCTTCGTAAATGTAAACTATGACGGATCGCACATTTCTTTAAAGTCAGCACTCATAGTAAAGTTTCTGGAGAAGGCAGAGCATGACGGGCTGAGAGAAACTGCGTCACCATGGGCATCTTTGGATGCAGTCAGGGGAGTCTATGGAATTGGACTTTATCATTCAAATTTATTGGTGCATTCTGCTCCCCCGGGACAGACATTAGTAATAAGGTTGAAACTTAAGAAAATATTGGGCATTTGAAAGTAAACCATGTTAGACTCGGGAATTTGTTTAGACGGCCTCTTTTGAGGTCTAGCTATGACACAGTTTTGTACTTAGAATCCCACTGACTAGAAAGTGGAGGAATGACTCAAAGAACCATAGTGAAGAGATGTGGTCCCAGACTTCAGACAGATAAAACTAGTGTAGTCAGCAGAATGGTCCAGTGGTGAAGAAGATCTTCATCAGAATCCTAGGCTAAGGAGTAGGGATGGATGCTATTGAGACAATTCTTAGTAAGTGTCTTTTCTGGGCATCTCACTGGGGTCAAATAAGCTGTTCTTAGTTTTGCATTGTCTTTTCCGTAATGCCTAACATCCATCCCAATGGAAAGATAGAGCCACTGCTCTAAAGACAGAAAGCAAGCATACCAACGTCTATGAGGAAGGTTGGGGTTCTGCAGCCAGGAGCTGTGATAATGCCCTTAACGTCTTTTACTTTCTATTAGGAAGAAGAATGAAACAAATATGTTGATGCTTACACTGCTTTCTTTTCTTTTCTTTTTTTTTTCTTTTTTTTCTTTCTGTATTCTGTGTAATACACACTTGGCCTCTTACCTAGAATCCTTGTGTCTTCTAATAGAAGCTATGAAAATGTGACAAGAGTGATTTGTTAGCCTGTAGGATCAACGCCAGAGTCTCCATAGCAGACTTAGCACACGCATCACTCAGACGAGAAAGGCTTCATAGCAGACTTTCCACAGCTACAAAAAAGTATGCCAGGTTCGATAGTTCCTGGGAAATGGTGATATCAGGTTTTCAGTCTGCTTGGGGAGAAGTCAGATTCCCCCATGTGTGAATTCCCAGGAACCACAGTGCATGTGAATTCTGATGACCAAATATAATGGAATTAAAGTTATTAGTCAGCATCTAACCCAAGGGTGTAAAGAAAAATGTGTGCAGTTCCCATAAGAAAGACATATATGTTTAATAAGACACTCTAAACACTGAGAAGTTGAGAATGGTGTTTTCATCATGAAGAACAGATAATTTCCATTATTTCAATGTGTTATCTTTCATATAAGTCCTAAGAAAGAGGCTTTTCAAAAATAGGATGTAGCTGGGCAGGTGGTGATGCACACCTTTAATCCCAGTACTCAGGCAGAGGCAGAGGCAGAGGCAGAGGCAGAGGCAGAGGAGAGGCAGAGGCAGAGGCAGGCAGAGGCAGAGGCAGAGGCAGAGGCAGAGGCAGAGGCAGAGGCAGAGGCAGAGGCAGAGGCAGAGGCAGGCATATCTCTGTGAGTTCAAGGTCAGCCTGGTCTATAAGAGGCAGTTCCAGGACAACCTCCAAAGCCACAGAAAAACCCTGTCTCGAAAAAAACCCAAAAAACAATATTGAATGTTACAGCTTTGTATTCTAATCTAGGAATGTCTTGGCAGTGATTCTGCTTAATTTACATTTGAGAGAGAGCATATATTAATGTCACTAATACCACAGGACAGAGAGCCTGGATGCCGAGTTTTCTGCTAAATCTGACCTTAAAAACACAAACGGACACTTTCTTACCCCACCATCTGGACACTAGCTGTACTTCAATTAAATGCAGAAGAAGGAGGAGGAGGAGGAGGAGGAGGAGGAGGAGGAGGAGGAGGAGGAGAAGGAGAAGAAGAAGAAGAAGAAGAAGAAGAAGAAGAAGAAGAAGAAGAAGAAGAAGAAGAAGAAGAAGATTTAACTAAACTTTTAACATAAGTCCTGAGGTTCTACAGGAAAATAACTAGAGACAGAACAGTAGAATAAAAGTCTCCCGTAGAGAGAATGTGCCTGGAGCTCCTAAACATGTACAGAGAAACACGTTGCTATGCTTAAATGTGTTGAATATTTCTATCACCTCAATACAGAAATTGTTAACGAGTTAGTTGGTAGTCCTAGGGAAAGTAAATTTCTGAAAAACCTACCCTGGCATATGACAGAGACAAGAGTGAAGGATTAGTCAGGGGAAATGTGCCCAAATATTATGATTCCCATCATTATATATGAATTATTAGTATAAAAATGAAGAAACTTCAACTGAGAACTGACTTCATTTATCCTTCTTTATTTAGATATTATAGGAATTAATTCCATTAGCTAATTAAAAGTTGCAATGATATAATTGTGATAAAATTTCACTTGATGGAAACAAAGATCATCTATTCCTTTGATGAACATTTTGTCAGAGAACTTACTTTAAGGAGTAGGCAATGGATTGGGGTGTTTCAGAAACATGGCATGTCTTTGATTATAATTGTCTTATGCAGCTGTAGTAGGTTGGGTTTTGAAAACCCATCAAAACAGAAACCGATTATTTTTACAAAGGACCTGTTTTGAGAATATTTTAGTGGAAGTTTATAAAACTATAATTGAAAATAAAAACCTTACCCATGTATTTTTAAATGAAAAGTGATGGACATGTTCTCAAAACACATTTAGTTAGTATGTGGAGATTAGAAAAACCACAGGGATATTTAAGATTGGTGGTGGAACTGAGGTAGTTTTTATCTCATACATTGTGATTCTGGAATAAAGAACTCTTTATTCTTCAAGGGAAAGGACTTATCTTAAATGAAAACTATTATTTATATCTGTTATGTATTCGTTTCCCCTGAGACAAAACCTTCTGTCTTGGAGGGAAGTATATTCAGTTGCAGAATACTCTACTGGAGGGGCATATTCAGTCCTGCAGGGAAGCTCATTAACTTAAGAAATAAACAACACAGAGGCTTCAGGAAGTCCCTGAAAATTGATCAATTTCACTTGACCACTCCTGACCTATGTGCATATAGGAGGTATGGACTCAGAGACAACCTCAGACCTGGTGAACTCTATGGAGAGACTCAGAACAGCTCAGTTGCCTGTAAGAGGAAGACAGACCAGTCTAGATGACTGTAAGAAGTTCAGACCACTCAAGTTGCTTGAAAAGACATACTTTCTAACCTGCTGAACATACATACACACACACACACACACACACACACACACACACACACACACACACACGCATGCACAAACACATATAAACAGAGAGACAGAGAAAGAGAGAGCATGCTAGAGACAGATAGACGGAGAAATAGAGAAGTTCACTACAAATTGAACCTTCTTGCAAGGGTCCTGTGAGTTCCAGATAGGTCTAAATATGGCTTGAATATTGAGTAGCCAGGAACCAAGTTTGATTTGGAGTCTTCACAGTGGTTTAGACTTGAGGAAGAGATGACTGCTACATAGATGAGCTTCCTTTCCAGTATGTAATAAGAAGCAGGTTGACACACGTGGGATCAGGAAGCCAGGCTGAAATTTACAAGTTAGCCAGTGTAGATAAAACAAACAAACAAACAAAAAACAGACTGTGATGCAATTCTCCAATTTGGACAATTAGGGAATCTTAACACAGTCTCAAGAAGGCCAGCTCCTCATTTTTACAAAGGTCCTTTCTCAATCGCACCCGTATTGGTTTTCCTCCAAAGAAAGCTGTGTGCTTAAGGACAAGTGACTTCCCTGTGTCCTTGTCTGAAAATACTTCTGATTCAGCTATGATTATGAAAGGTAGGGAGTGTCTCCACAGTGTGAATAACCGCAATTCTTCATACAGACACCAAGTGTCAAACAGGACCTGCTCTGTCAGTCGCTGTGTGTAGAATAGTGGTGCATTTATGAGATACGATGGTACCATCATACCTCAGAGCACGTGTACAATACTTTAACATGAGGTGAACCATTTTGTCGGGCCCATTTCACTTATTTATAAACATAGAGGCTGCAGCTTAGGCTCAGCCTGGGTCCAGTAATTGTTATTAACTCACATATAGCTTTTCATATGCAGCACTTTGACTTGGTTCTGACACATGCTTGTCTAAAGCCACTTATCCCCAGGCTCTCCTGAACCCTCACAGCACTGCTTATGTGCTAACTCTGTGCCCAATGGTGGATTTTGGCAACTGAAAATGTCTGGGTGTCACTCTTCCCTGTGGAAGCTTGTAGTACCACTGATCCAGTCTTCATCTTGTGCCTGATCTAGAAGAGCAAAGGCAATACAGAGGGATCCTCTCCTGAACACTGACCCTGGAATAAAACACAGGGGATGTGAACTGCGGTTCTGAGTTCTAGGTCCATCTGTACGCAGCACTGACCCATCTGCTCCTTGGAGGCAGGGTTCCTTTTTATATTGTGCAAACACACAGGGCTTTTTTCTCCCCAGTTTATCTTTTAATGTTTTACTGGCACCCATTTTGGGTAGCTACTGTCCTTCAGATATCTGAAGTCGACTCTCTCTTTGTCCTGTAGAGTTTGAGGACTATCCCCTTGGTGATTTCACTTATGGAGCAATCAGTTCTACCTATACCATGTCATGACTGAGTTCTTTTCCCTCCCCTATTGTCATGTTTCTGGGCAGTGTCTCATGCAGAGACACACTGTCCTTATTGTCCCACTAGGATCATTAAAGTAAGTGAATATTCTCAATTCTAGAATCTTATCCATGTGACAATTAAGTGCACCTTCAGTGTGAATCCACACTGGATGGCTTTTCCATTGTCTTTCTTCCTGGGGCTTTACCCAATACCTAAATGAACTTACTGACTTTGATGGATTTAGATGACACCGTTTGTAGCTTCTCACTTTTGCAGGCATACTGCAGGTCAGAAAGACACAACTACCAACTCCTCACCAAATAGCTATGGTTCTTCAGAGGACAGTCTGAATATCTCATGGAATATAAGAGCAGAGTATTGACTCATGAAAAAAAGCAAACAAAGAGCTGGCCACTGCATCTCTACAGAGGCCACCATCTTTTTAGTATTGTTCAAAGGCAGGCTCTCTCAGTCTCTGACGAAGTTATCAATAACAGGACTTTTATTTGTGACCGAAACCATTTCCCCTTCCTGCCCCATGATCAGGATTCAAATAGAGGGCCAGTGTGTATGTCTGCTAGTAAGAGCCCTTCTTCTTCTTCTTCTTCTTCTTCTTCTTCTTCTTCTTCTTCTTCTTCTTCTTCTTCTTCTTCTTCTTCTTCTTCTTCTTTGAGACAGGGTTTCTCTGTGGCTTTGGAGACTGACCTGGAACTAGCTCTTATAGACCAGGCTAGTCTCAAACTCACAGTGATCCACCTGTCTCTGCCTCCGGAGCGCTGGGATTAAAGCTGTGCGCCACCAATACCAGGCTATAGCAGAGCCCTTCTGTGGTGGCATAATGTACCTACTACCAACTCTAGGTCGACAGTCCTTTTCCTCTACAGCCCCACAGTGCAGCCATGTAGCGTAATGGGACTCTGACTTGTCTCCAGACACCTCCATCTGGAGATTCTGCTCCTGATAATAGGGATTTGTGATTTCTAGGCAACATTCCATGCTTTAATGTCAATGCCATCAACTCTCTAAAATGATGGTAACAGTTTCAATACTAAAGGGATAAGAACATTTCAGTAGATGAGGGACACCCCCTAAATAGTAGTACTAATTTTCTGTGCCTATTCTTTTCTTACCCTGTATGTTAAGTTAACAGACATTAACTTTTCTTTATGTCTGATGGTCCATTATTGAAGGAGCATATTCTGTTTACTTCAGGTTTTCCCTGAAATGGAAGTGATAGGAGGAATCTATTTGCATTGTTGAAGAATTACATGTTCATTGTTATTGATTCATGTTTGGCATTCTGTAGGGGAAGCTGCCCGCTTAGGGGTGTGCCTAACCACACCTGTGAGGGCATGGTCAGAGTGACATAGAGTGAGAGTTTCAGGTGGCTGGGTTTCTCTTTGGCATTTGCTTTTCGGCTTGCTGTACAGACGGCTGCCGTGCTGGCTGCCTAGTTTGCTCTGTAAGGCAGGCTTTCCCTATTAGATACCCTTGTATTTCTACCTGGCTCTGTATTGGTAATTTCCCACTTTAGCATTCAGTTTCATTTAGGAACTTGCACCACTCCTGCTTGAGTACCCTTTCATTTTCCTGTATATTGGAACTCTCCATTTTTCTGTAAATAGACATGGTCAGTTCTCTTCTATTTGCCCTCTGCTTCCCATTTCAGCTCTTTGTGTTTCTGCAGCTTTCTCTGTCATTTCTCTGAAGCTCTTTTTCATGCCCTCCCTCCTTTCTTCCTCAGTGATTTCTTACAGAGAGTTTGCTGTCTTCCAGAACTCCTGTCTGCCTGCTCTAAAATCCTGTTATTCATTGTCTCCCTCATCCTAATCCTCATTAAATTTCTGCCTTACCTTCCTTTAACCAGGAGTGTACAAATGTTACAAGTGTTTCAGGAGAATAACCAGATAAAAAGATATTTTTAAATAGGTATTTTTGTTTTAATGTCTTCGACTTTCCCTAAAAGACACGTTAAAGCAGGGTGTTTAGCTTCTCTAATTTCGTTTAACAAAATAGTAACCTGAAATGGGAAAAACAACCAAAATTTTAACACAGAACAATGATTACAATTTGCCTTCTGATATTGTATCTTCTTTTTATTTCTCAGAAGAGTAACAACTGTAACGATAAGTCTTTGCACCAAAGCTGTCCAAGCCCTGCCACCACATGGGCACTTTCTGTTGGGCCGCCCAAGTTCCACCAGCCGCCATGTTATATATTAGTTTCAAATGCTGCTTGGCCAATGACTAGTATTTCTCATCTGCTAGCTCAGTCTTAATTATCATCCATAATCATAAGACTTGTCTTATGGAGGACGCCTTCTGCTGGTGTCCTCTTCCCAGGTCTCATGGCGATTGCAGAAAAGAGAGCAGGAGGAAGAAAGAAAGGGACAACTTCCTTCTTGTCCCTGCTTATATATGAGTATGCCTGCTGTGTCACTTCCTGCCTAGGTTACCTTCTTTACTACATTTCCTAGAATCTTCCTTGACTCCTAGTTCTGCCTAACTTGATTCTTCATTGGCCAACAGTACTTTATTCAACACATAATATGATAAACATACACAGAAGGACATTCCCTATCATAACAACAATGAGAAGGAAACTTTGCTCCCAAAAGTTTCTTGCTTTATGAATGTAACTGAACGATTTGAATAGTAGAAACTGAGTGTCCCCATTCCCTGGTATACAATGCCCAGGGGATGAAAGAACATCCAGGCTCAAGTATATAGTGGAACTTGCTGTGCCAGTGAACTTGTAATAGTGGCCACACCCTTTGGGTGTGGTTTCAGATGTGGACTTGGCTCCTTTAAGATAGAGGAGCTATGGGCACATGCTCTCTTGGGTCTCGGAGAGTTTCTGAAGGGCAGAGACTGCATCTTTGGCAGCACGAAGACCACAACGGTTATTTTCTCTTATCCGTGTTAAATTCTTCCCCAATAAAATACCTGTTTATCATTTATCTTTGGTCTGGTGAACTCATTTAAACCCCACCTTCAAAAGTATTTCATTGTATGATTTATATTCCATGTTAGGAAGTGGAAATACAGATCTTTTCAAGGACAAAGCATTCCATGTCACACAGTTCCTTCTATTTTCAATTTCCTTTTACACAAAGATATGTGAGGGAAAGGTTCAGCCTGAATGTGAAGCCAGTCATCCTTCAGTAAATATTTCCTTTGACACAGGTTCTTATGTAGCCAAGGCTAGCCTTAAGGTCCCTATGGGTCTAAGGATGGTTATTCTGCCTCCACATCCAGGAGTTAGGTTACACGTGGGTATTATCCAGACTTTCTTTACAATGTTAATTTGTTATTGAAGTGTTCAGGCATATATATCACTCATATGAAAACCGTTAATGTGACCTGCATTGCTGTCATCATCATGATTATGTACACCAGATAAGGCAAAGACTCTTTTAGGGTGAGACTTTACCTTCCTGGAGATCACAAAACAGAGTCAGAAGATGGCCCTGTAGGAAATGAGTACACACTATGAGGCCAGCCAACCCCCAGAGTTTCACTTAAATGATGTTTGCTCAGTTCTATCTCTAAATCAATGTGGATGATAGTTACAAACCAGGACTTTTACCTTGATGAAATGATATATGCCCCTTTTATTGAGATAAGAAAAGACACAATTAGCTAAGGTTATTTTAAACCCATTTGTCATCTCTATCATTAAAAGATCCTCCAAATCTGTCCATTAAATACTTCAAGGACAAAGAAATTCACTGTATGTGGGCACGGATGCCTAGCATAATGCATTAAACACCTGCTATCTAGGTGTCAGCAGGAAATGATTATGAAGTACTACACTGGCAGCAGAGGCTGTTACTGCAAGACATTGTGCATAGCCATAACACAACGTCATTAAAGGAAATGTATAGTAAGTATGGCATTAATGTTTTTGCTTTGTGGTTATATATTAACTGACAAAATAATAAGTGAGTTAAAATTCAAATAATTAGACACCGAAGTTCAGGAGAACTATTGTAAATCTTAGACGGTATATACTGAACTTTTGTATCATTTTCACATAGACACATAAGTTTGTGCCCATTTAAGGAAATAAATATGTCCAATATTGCTAGACTTGTTACAAAGCTAGCATTTTCAAGAAAGCCTGAAACCATTTGTGTGTAAAGAATAGATCACCTTTTAAAATAATTCCATTGTTTTGACAGTCTTTGCAGACAGACCTTCACGTGAAGTTGGCATTGAAAGGAATGAAGTACTAAGCTACTAAAGTAAGCACAAAAAATAAATCACTTATTTCATGTTGACCTTTATAATGAAAATGATTCCCTCATGAAAAGATCAAAGTGTATTTGGGCTTAGTACTGGCATGGGACTGTGAAGACATGCAAGCACTGAATTCAGTGATTACTCATACAAGATCCCAAATGTCACTCACTGAAGGAGCACAAACTGTGAAGAGGAAGACGTAATCCTGTAAAGCCTGAGATTTTTCAGCCCGATTTCACCCTCCATGAGCTCTCGTTCTTCCAGGTAATGCTCCAATAATTTTATGCACAGCACTGCAAATAAAGGCATAAAATTCTTGAAGTCTGTTTGACTCTGGGCTTAATTGAAATGCCTCTTTCGCAACCATGGCTGCCAGTTCAACCAGCAAGTTGATGTGCTTCTGAATGATAGGAAACTAGATAGTACATTGTATCTTGTAAATGATACATTGCATTGGTAAGGAAAAAAATCTGTGTTTCTTTAACCAATCCAACAGCTTTAGCCTCCATAAATCTCTTTTATCTGCACCAATAATTACTGCACTTCAGCAAGGCAGTTTTAATTAAATGTCATCCTTTAAAATCAAGAAACACTTACAAGGTCAAGTAGATCTAGCATAAGACTAAAGTTTGCTCTCAAATTATGAATCATTTGATACTCTGCTATAAAGAAAAATTGTAAATGGGGCATACATAATTTTCCTTGCACAATTGTAATGAGATTTTGACCATTCTGCAAATGTTTTCTCTGTATAATTTTATGTTTATTAAAGGATAATGCTTTTATACTTTAGATGATAAAAAACACTTACCACAGAAAATGTATTTCATGCAAGAAATAGGAGGCATCCTAGTGCAGTTTCATAGCTGTGAACAAATTTTTCCTGGAAAAGATCTACTCAGCGTATACATTATTTTTTAGTTGCTTTGTACATTAAGGTGACTATTCCAAGCAATACTGTATCCAGCAAGATGCCCAATAAAGAGTCCAAGATGTTTTTCTGGAAATATGATCTAAGCTAAAGGGAGAAGGAAAGCAACAACTCTACAAAGCTGTCCCCTGACTTCCACCCACCTACTGTTTCATTTATGTGCCCACACTCACAAAGTCACTCAAGCACACTAATAATAAAAGCAAAAAGTTTACCAGAGAAACATTTAAGGTGGAATGCAACAGCAGTGATTGGACATGTCAAATAGTCTGATTTCATTAGTATGCAATGCATACATTTCTGCAAGTACCATACTGTACCCACCATGCAAAATTACTGCATCAAAATCCTGATAGTGTACATACAAATATACATATTATGAGATTATCAGTTACATATTGACACATTCATATTTGGAGGGTATTTTCCTAAGATAACTAAAAGAAATTGCAGGTTTATCACATTTTAATGGGTTTCAAATTATTGCCCAGCTATCCACTGATGCTCATTTTCTGAAGACTACTCAGTGGCTCCTCCGTCCTCAGAAAAAGTCACTGGAAATTCCACTTCATTATGTGTACTGCCTTTCAGAGACTATCAGATCTCCAAAGAGATGCTCAGTGTAGCAGTGAGAACATTTGAACCACTCACCATTAAAATGGGTCATTTTATGGAGATTGAGACATTCCTGTAAATGTTAAAGACCCTCTGAAGACATTTGAAAATTTCTTTAGGTTATTCTTGTCTCTCTAGTCATGTGACTTTAAGTTGAGGCAGGTGGTAACTCACTCAGCAGAAGACACAGTATTACAGGAACTGAACTCTAAGCAAATTCAGCCTTTCATGAAGCTAGCACAATTCAGGCCAAAGTTTTGGGAGCACACTTATTCTTTATTTGAATTCAAGATCATTTGTTCCAAGCAGAGTCAAGGAAGGATTATGTTTTACTGTAAACCAAATGTCTATGTTTTGCAACATCCATGCATGACACAATTTTGTATTCTCAGCCATTCTTTATTTTAAGGTAAACAAATACAAAACTCAAGGAGCATGGGGATTTTAGTAGCTATTGTTTGCTTATTTTTAAGGAAAATTTTATTAGCCTTAAAAAAAATTCAGGCAGGCAAGCAATCAAACTTGGCAACTGCCCAGGAGAAGGAAGGTGTTAAAAAAGGGAATGTCATGCTGTTTGTGTAAACCATGCATGGAGGTTAACCACAGGGCAGGTGGCAGCTATGTAGTGGGTAAGGGAGCTAAGTGCCTTAAGGTTCTTGTTGCTGTGATGAAACACCAGGACCAAACACAAGTTGGGGAGCAAAGGTCTTACTTTGCTTATGTTTCCATATCACTGTCCATCACTGAAGGGAGCAAGGACAGGAACGCAAAGAGGGCAGGACCCTGGAGGCAGGAGACAATACAGAAGCCATGGAGGGCATCTCTTACCGGTTCGTTCCTTATGGCTTTCTCAGCCTGCTTTTGTATAGAACCCAGGGCTATCAGCTCAAAAGTGGTAGCACCCAGGATGGGCTGGGTGCTCTATCATAAATCACGAATCAAGTGATTGCCTACAGCCATATCTTAAGGAGACAATCTCAGAACTGAGGTATCCTCCCTTCCGATGACCACAGCTTGGCTCACACTGACATAAAACTAGCAAGCACAGGGGCTTTGGAGACAGTGGAAACACTGTTCCTGGTTTCCAGCTTTTGGCAGGGAAGGATGAGACATTATCTGGTGCTTTCCATATGCTAAGCAATCAATCTACTACCAGGCTACCTAATCAGCCTATTATAAATTTTATGGTTTGAATTTTGAGATAAGATCTAGGGAAGCTTTGAACTAAGATCCTTCTGTTTCAACTCACCACCTGGCAAGTGTCACAGGTTTGTGTGAAGCTAAGCTTAACAATATGTTTTATACATTAATTCAATTAGAATTGCACATGCTGAGCGTATTTTAAATTTTAAAAATGTAACTGCTAAAAATATTCAAATCAGTAAAACACACTGATATGATGCATTAATTTCCTTATTTTTCATAGTTAATTTTTTAAAGTACTGACAAGTATGGATGAGGACATTTTTGCATGCATTTTAAGAACCCACAGATAGCGCTTTAATTTAATAAATATTATTCAACATCATTTTAATTTTATATTTGGATTCTAAAGTAGAAGTGGTCTTTCTATTACTTTATGTTAAGTAAATGTCACTTCAAGTTGCCATGTGAACCAAAGCATGTGCTCCAAATGGGGTAAGAAATAACTTCATTCTGAGGCAAGTTGACCATGGCCAAGTAACATGGATTGAAGTTACCATGAAGGGCATGTTCCCCTGTGAGATGCATGATAAGCCCAAAAAGGGACAATTGTCAACTAATGTTTGGAAAATGATGTGGAAACATTTGTCACATATGCCTTACAGGACAGCAGGTAGGTGCTTATAGCAGAACAGGTAAATGGTTTTTGTTGCTCTTTTGTAGGTATCTTACTTTAGACTTATTACCTTTACAGTTAATGGAAACGATAGTCTGCTGATGTTACCAGGACTTTTTCAAAGTCCTTCCTATCACCTACAGAGATCCTATGGGTATAAATGTTTACTTGATTGGGGGGAAATCACTTACACGAAGAACCGATGACCCAGGTTGGCGCTTCAGTCTCACCAGCTCTCTGAGACCTGACCAGAACCTGGCAAGAGGGGCCAAGTGCCCTTCTCCCCCGATCTTTATCCCACAGGCACCCTATGCATGGGTGGCCACACCCAAAAGGGCATGCTCAGTGACACAGGTGCATAGATGTCCCTACATTGGTGGCAAAGGATATTTAAAAGGAAGGAGAAACACAGCCCAAAATAATTTTTCTCTCAGTTTTTGAGATGTGGTCTCCTGTAACCAGTGTTGACTTTGAATTCACAGTATGGCCAAGTCAGGAGTTGGTACCTGATCCCCTGGATCTCCACCTCAAATGCTGATGTCACAGGTGTGCTCACCCTTTCTGTTTGTTTTGTCTCTTAATAACAGAGTTCTATCTCTCCATCATAACAAGGTCTTAAAGAGCCAGCCATCTGCAGACACTCAGCATGGCAGCTGCTGCCATGGAAATTTCAGATCAGGCTGTGTAGAAAACCCCCTGACCATGTCTAAACTTAGATCAGTTGTTTGTGGGAGCTTTTATCAGATTTCTCTCCAATAATTGCTTTGTCACTAAAGGGTGTGTATTTTTCACCTGAGAAATGACTCTGGAATGAAATATTATTGAGTCTTTGATAGATCGATTCATTCAAACACCTTTAAAGATTTTGTAGTATGCAAATAGCTCTTCCCACTTGCTAGAAGGCTACTTTAAAAGAGGAAAACCTCTGGGGAATATCATGAATATCACCGTGAGAAGGATTTGTATCATAAAAGTACAATAAGAATGACAGTGAAGGCATTAGGCATCTTTAGAGGAAATGGATAACTTACCATCCTAACAGCCAAATTTTCATAAAAATGGTGGCATTTGTGCAGACACTTTCCTGCTTAATGTGAACACAGGAGAATGGAATTCTGAACAATGGGAATGACTATTCTAGGGCCACCCTGTGGACTGATCAGTGGAGAGTGTGTGCAACAGAGGTTTCATTTTTAGAACATCTCTCTTGTCTTCTTTGCTTCCTTACTTTGTCTCATTAAAATGACTTTAATTTGTACAGACATTGAGAGCTGGGCAGCACCTATGAGACAGAATATGTATGTTGCCACTTTGAGATAGGTGCTCCTCACCTCATGTAATAATTTACAGATCCATGCGTTTTCTTGAGAAATGTGTTTTTTCCTTACAGACAAGTAAATTGTACTGTGCATGTGTGCCATGTTTTCCTCATTTGGTGATGATATGGGCTGGTTGTATTTCCTTACTAGTGTGAATACAGAAGCAAATGAACAAGGATGAGCAGTCCTTGTGTGCATCTCCAGGTGTGGCAAGACTGGGCCATACGAAACTCCACTTTTGGTGTCCGAGGAACCTGCACACCGATTCCCACAGTGGTTGCACTATTTTGTACTCCCGCCATCAGAGTAAAGTTTTCCTGTCTCACACACTCTTGCAAACATTTATTGTTAGAAATTTTCTTCATCAGAACCTTTCTACTGGGGTGAGAGAAAAATCTCAAAATGTTTTAATTTCTATTGTCCTGATGCCTGAGGATATTGTACATTTTAAACTAATTACTGTCCTTTGTTTCTTGTTTTGAGAGATATCTGTTCAGTCAGCTCCTTTGTTGACTGGCAACTTCATGTTAAAGGCATCTAATTTTGTAAGTAAGGGAAAAATGAGCATACAGGAAGGTACAATGGAAAGAAAAACAACTAAAAATAGATGTACAATAAAACTTCAGGACATATGCAGGAAGATATGGCCCAGGAGGCCCAGAGATGAACCAATGTAGAGTCTGCCTGAGGGCCTAGCAACAGGCACTGTCAGGGGTCCTGATTATGCCTAACCAATGAGGGGTGACTGCAGTGTCAACAGGACAAAGTTGAGGTGCTGGGAGGAAGGTATATAAGGCTCTCACTATTGCTTAATAAAGGAGTCTGCTGTTTGCCTTTTACCAGAGTCCCTGTGTCTTTGCTGTTGACACCATGCCTTCTCACCCATCCCCCAAGGGAGCCCTTAGGACCCAGCAACAGACGAAGACACAGAGAACTGCTACAGAGACACTTGCTCATCCATGCTCATTGTTGTTTTATAATAGTCAGCAAATACAAAGAACCTAGATGTCCATAACTGAGGAGTAGATAGTCAACTTGTGGTACACAATGGAACTTTATTAAGTTAGAAACTAAATTCAGGAAACTTCCAGGAGAACTAATTGATGGAACCAGAACCGAAAAACAATGATTCTGAGTGAGGTAACTCAGAGTCTGAAAGACAAGCTTTATATATTTTCATTCATAAGTGGATCTTAGCATCATGTCTTCATAGATCTGTGAGCCTAACATGAAACTGCCTATAGAATCCAGGACAAGTTCCAGAAGTGTGAAGGAAGGTCTCAATGGAGGGGGTCATAGTCTTGTTCTAGGTTTGTGGAACCCCAGAGACCAAACCAAGGAGCCAACACTTCTGATGCAAAAGCAAAGGTTTCTTTTATTGTTCAAGCTGTCCAGCTTGGATCTCACTCCATGGCTAGGAAATGAGATGCTCACCAGCCATAAAGAGAAGCTCTTAAAGGGGCAGACCATAAGGTTGAAGACCACAAATTTCAGAGTTTCCATAGTAACTTAAGGTCACACAAAGTATAAAGTAAAGCAATAACTATATATTTTAAGCAAGATATATCTGAGTACGATAAGACAGGTTATGGGGTTGCAAGGTTACAGGGTCACAGGGTCTGTCAGTTATCCCCTGGGCTGAGAAATCTTTACAACCTTAAGACCTGCAATTAGCAGACTTAGGAATTATGACCCAAGTGGTGGAGGGGCACCTCCCCTTCTCTAAGAGCAGGACTCAGACACCAGCCACAGCATCCCCAGTCATAGAAGTTCCCATTTCAGGGCCTAAGTTTTAAAACTTTTATTAATTCTAATTTTTGGTCCTTCAACAGAACACAGATGATATGAAGGTGAAGAGTGGAATGACTGTGCGGGAGTTTTGAATAAGGAAGGGGAGAGGAGTGTAGAGCATAGAGGCTGGGAGAGAAATAATTAACACCAAGGTTATATGAAAAGACCATATGGAGGCCTAAAAATTTCATGTTTCTAAAACAAACATATATGTGTGTGTATAAGTGTGTGTGTGTGTGTGTGTGACAGTAGATGAATGTGTGTGCATGCATATATGTGTTTAATTGGAATTATCATACAGAGGTATAATGCTCCTCCCCAAAGCCATAGGTTGTCAAATGGAAAGCCAAGTGCCTATTGTGGGAAACTACCCCTCAAGTTGTTGGTCAGGGGGAGTCCTGAAAACTTACACCCCAAGTGTCATTGTTATTAGCCTTGCGTATTCTGAGCCTTGATTGTAAGCCCCTATGTCTGAAGACACCACACAGTTTTGATACAGGACATGAAGTTTGTACAGGCAGGGCGTTTCCTCTCAACTTCTTAGATTTTGTAGAACTGGAGAGTTGTGTGCAGGCTGCTTGCAGGTAGAAGCCATTAACAAGCTTTCTCAGGTGTGGACCCTATGATCAGCAATGGCAGCTGGCATGTCATGTAGGCCATGACTGCAATAGGTTCTTGGAAGTCATGGTGGCCACTAATGGCTCTCCAATTGGATTTAAGGTCTGCTCCCCAGGAGGAAACACAGGCCTGAAAAATCTGGCCAAGAACTGGTGGCTATGACACAAATATGGGAAGGGGTGGAATTAAAGGATGGACAAGAAGGAATTAGGGGAAGTTGTGGGGATGAATATGATTAAAGTGCATTGTATGCATCAAAGAATTCTCATAAGTATAATGTAAATATGTTAAATACTATAACTGGTTTTGCTAATTTACCAGCAGTTGCATCAAAGAATAATAATGAATTAAAGGAGACAAATTTGGAAATTATATGGACAAAATATAGTATAGTAAATTGGAGATTATTAGTGATTGCCAGTGCTTGTCCTCTTCACTAAGTGTGTGTCCTCAAAGAAATCAATATAGAAAAAAATAAATAACAAACACAAAAAAGAATAAATGATAATAATATGAACAGTGAAAACTTTAGGCACATAAGGAACACAGCTTCTATGATTTAGGCAACAGCACTACAGATGGCTCCTCTTTGTTTCCAGATTCAAAAATCTATACTAAAATCCATAAAGAAATTTGAGCTAACATTCACTTTTTTTAGAGGAAAATTCATTGAAGGTCCTGGATATAGACCTAATACAAGAATGGTTAAATACGTATCCTGTTTCTACTTTATCAAGATAGATGCATACATAGAAAAGTAGACAGACAGACACATGATGGATATAGATGATGATATATATAAATAGATGGATAGATAGATGATATATAGATAAATAGATGATAAATGATAATGTTGATATGGATAGACAATAGATGGATGATAGATACATAGATGATATATAGAAAGAAAGATATAGTTCAAAAAGGAAGGTAACAGATGATTTGTATTAGTCAGGTTGTGATAGAGTCTATTTTTCACTGTCTTGTATACAGGTTAATTTTGACAATGTTGAACAGTGGCCTGTGGCTTAAGGGAATCTCTGTGGCTCTGTACCTGGAAAGTCAGAGTCTGCTGCCTTGTCTTTATTTCTGGGAACCTAGATGGCTTTTGTATATCTAGTATCAATTTTCCACACAAAAGGCTGTTCTAAAGTTGAAAGATTCATTTTTGTTAAATTTTTGATGGCTAGAGTAAAATAGTTTCTTTGAATGCGGTGAACAGCTTGCTCATTCGACACAAACACGATCCTTTCTGCCCAAACACGATCCTTTCTGGTATATTTTGGAGTGTGATGCCAGATCTGAAATAACATGTGCCTAGTATTTTTGTTGTTGTGGATTTGGTTAGTTTGTTTGTATTTTTTTTTCACTTGGTTTCTTTTCTTCTACTTTATTTAAGTAGTCAATGAATTTCTTCATTGATATTTGATACTTTCATCCAAGACTTATTGCTCCAGGGTTCCTCCCTCTGTTCCTTCAGGAAGTGACTCATCTCAGTCCACTTTTCTATCTTCCTCAAAAGTTGTTTACATTCACATGCTAGGAGGTGTTCTGAACAACAAAGTTCAAGGTCAAGGAGAGACTTTCTGACAGTTTGCCTTTCTGTGTCATTTCCCTCAGGAGTGCAGTGGCGACAGCTGACCTGAGTCTGTTTAAGTCTCTGGTGTCCAGTGCTTGTCTAAGGGAGGTAATGAATGCAGTGTGTTGTGTTAAGATGGGGCTAATGCCATTAAAAAGGAATGTGAGCGTCTCCTTTGCCCTACTAAATACTGTACAAACCATAGAGGCCTCATTGCACACCCTCATTTCCTGCCACCTCAGACCAGGATACAGGCCTTACTAGGCACCCACTCTGCATCACTTTGTTCTTAGAAATTCAAGTGACCAAGAAGCTTGAAGAAATGAAACTTTTTGCAAACTGACTTGTGAATGTTTTTTGCCACAATAGTCTAAACAAGTACATTGACAAACTTTCTGTAGAGCAGGGAACAGATGGGTGATTATTAATTGTGTGTATAAAGTTGAAAACCTTTCTAAACCAACACCCAAGCCACATTTCCAAACGTGGTTTTCTTCCTATTAGCAAATGCCATCACAGTTGATTGAATTATAGAAAGAAAAGGGACAGAAAATAAACCAAAACTATAAACTAAAATGAAACACCCAAAGAACAATGACAGCAACAACAAAAAGCCCTTTATAAATCATACTGTGCAGTTCTACACAGAATTTCAGTGGCACCATCTGTCCCCCAAAGTGAAATTTATCTCAGATCCAATTTTCCTGTTCTTCATGTTTGGGTGTTCCTTCATTAAATTTCTACATCATTACTTGTGGCAAAGGGATAGGTTGCCTAATTCCTTCTTAGAATTTGTTTAGCTCAACTGCACTCTGTCTTACTATGTTTCATTTAGAGTTGTGTCTGACTTATACAGAGTTTTAATCCACCACTTTGAATGTTTTATAACATTATTTATTCCATCCTGTGTTAAACCTGAGGACTGAGTGGGAAGCAGCAGAAAACCCCATTGTAACTGAGAGGGAAGTAAAAACAGTATGCAAGCTTGACTTTCACTTATTCCCATCAAGGCAGTAAATAAGCTGCCTTCTCTCAGCCATGCACTTGTGGCCCTAAAAGGTTTCCAGCAATGAAATTAACATTTCAAAGCCCAGGAGAGTTCTAAAGTTTAGCAGTATTGTCAAATGCTCTTTTCAAACCTCAACTTTACAAAATGGGTGGAAGGCATTTTAGTAAGAGAAAGAAGATGTTTTTTAAAGCAAAGATTGAAAATGATTTTCTAGGTGGTAAAAATATAATGTGTTTCTCTGCTTTTTACATTAAAGTAACAATTTGGCAGTCACAAAGCAATCTTGGCCATGCATCTGAAAACATAAAACCCAAACACTTGTAGCTGCCAGGTGTCTAATTTTCTGCTTGTCACACTGAGGCGTATGAACCAGGAAGCTAGTCTATTTTGTGTAACTTCAGCAAGCCACATCAGCTAAGCTGGAACTTTGTGTGCCCCCTTCGACTTTATAGACTCCAACTGACTTCCTGCTTTAACCATGTATTATAAGGAGCCCAAATACGCATACCTCATAGGAGAAAACAAAACAAAACAAAGAATACCAGAACACTTACCTGGAGAATGAATGGCTTTCTTCATAAATTTTATCTATGAAAAAAATAACTGACCCAATAAAGTTGTAATAAAGGTTTTAAAAACATATAATCTTTTGTGTAGCAATTAAGGGCTTTTTTGTGTTGATTTACAACCAGTTTGATTTTCTTAGGAACAAATCCTAGGCTAAAGAGATCCCATCATCAAGAACTGTGTGTTGTTCCACAGTCATATCTCTGCCCTCTCTGAGGAACAGAGTCTGGTCTCAAGGAATGTCACCCACTCTGGCAAAACAGTCAGTAGAAATGTGGATGGGACTCCTTGACTGGATGTCACACACATGCTGCCACGTCAGCTGCTTGTCATAAAAATGTCAAATGCATAGAAAGAGAAAAAAATCATGATGGCTATTTGATATCCATAAGAGTGTTTCAATGCAGTCACAAGGGAGGAGGAGAAACTGCTCAACTCCAACAAGAATTCAACCAAGGAACATGGCATGGCTGGAAGTAGCTGGAGAAAACAGGGTAAAGGCACCCTCTACTTGATAAGAGTCCACAGATCCCAGTAAAGGTAAACCCTGCAGAGAAAACAGCTAGAAGTGTGTGATACATCTGAGACAGACTGTCTTTGGCTCACCAGCCCTAGTTCAGCCTAGTCAAGCAGCAGGCATAAGCCTGATCAAAGCTGGGCCACAGCAAATCTCTGGTGTGGATTTATTAACTTGGTGACATATATAACTAACCCGAGGCTCTTCTGAGCAGCCTGTGTTTAACAACTGATTGATTGGCATCAATTTCCTAAGCCCTCCTTCTTTCTCTCTGTTGTGTTGCTCTGATTTGGAGCTGCAGAGGAAGAGGAAAATCTCATTACTTAGGGACCGAGATGAAGGGGTGTCTAGAACGGATAATCGGGTTGAGAGACGGACGAAAGTTCGTAGGGAAAAGAATCATTTGAGTAACAGTTTGAAACATCTAACAAACAATGGTTCCCTCAACCGTTAAGCTTGGAGCTTGATACCACGCCGACTCTTCTGAAAGCTGGAGCAGACCACGGTTCAACAACGTTTCCAAGGCCCTGAACAAAGAGGGACAAATCAGATTAATAATGAATTTACAATTGACAAAAATCATTAGGCTACAGAGACGTTTCTGTGAATTCAGATCCCATCTGACATTCACCATATTACTGCTCGTTCCGATGTAGATGCCGGCAATTAGCTGTGAGCTTCTGTGGC
Organism: Cricetulus griseus; assembly: GCF_003668045.3. Lineage (NCBI taxonomy): Eukaryota > Metazoa > Chordata > Mammalia > Rodentia > Cricetidae > Cricetulus > Cricetulus griseus. The sequence continues at coordinate 3,355,513 of NW_023276806.1, forward strand.
CCAGTTAGCCGAAACACAGATCAATGCTGCTATGATGAAGACAAAATCAGCACACGAAAATGCTTTCTTCGAACTGTCTAACATCCTCCATATTGATGTTTTCTGTCAATATATAATAATACACTGTCACACTTGATGGGACAGGAGGAACCGATTACACAGAAATTGTACTGGAATATGTTTTTAGACATTGTTTCTCAGCAACAGTGTAATCAAAAGTGCTTATTGATTCAGAAAACTGACTGCTTGTCCCCACATGATGCAGGAGGCAAGTAGCATATGTTACTCATTCATTTCACAGTTGTGTTTAAAGGTGTTGGTTAAAGGAAAAATATGTGACTTATTTTTTTTTCCTCTCTTGTCTTCTTCACTTCTTTGGCAAAATACATGAAACTGTCAATGATCCGTTACCCCCTCTCTCTGCAAACTCAAAGGTTTTGGTTTTCAAAATTCAGCCACCAATGATCGTATATTTTTCTAATATTTTCCTCACCCTAGTCTGAAATTATCATTTCTCATTAGATCTAGGTTGCTGGTGTAATCCTAGCCAATTTCCTATGGTATCTTTGAATTATCAAAGCCAATATCTAGGTGTCACACTTCTGTTCAAAATGTGGGAACTGTTTTCTGTATCTAGAAGAATAAGCCACATCTCTGGTGGATTACATAATGTGTTCCAAAGCTCAGTGTGTCATCATTCTCTTGATTACCCCCTCTCAGTCCTTTTCACCACCAGCTAGGCTCTATCTCTTGTGGCATTCCTTTCTTTAAAAAGCCACTTGGCCATCCTAAGATGTAGATGGAGGTTCTTGTTCCTCCTGGTCCCTCGGCTATTTAGCCCCAAATAAACACATAGAGACTTTTATTAATTATAAACTGTTTGGCCAATGGCTCAGGCTTCTTAATGGCTAGCTCTCTCTTAATTATTAGCACATTTTATTAATCTAATTATTTCCATGTGGTGTGGTCTTATCATACCAGAGAATGCTCCAGCATGTTACTCCTTCAACAACTACATGGTGTCTCCCTGGTGGCATCTCTCTACCTCCTCTTCCCAGAATTCTCCTTCTCAGGTAGCCCCTGGCTACTGGCCAATCAGTGTTTTATTCATCAACCAATAAGAGAAACATATACACAGAAGGACCTCCTCCATCACTAAGACCATCAAGGAGACACGGATCCCAAGTGTCTTCTTTTTGGTGCCTCCTAGACACTATAAGGTAAGTTTTCCATTTGAGTGTTTGTGGTGGTAAGGTTAATTTTCAATCCAGTGAAACTCGAGAATCTTCTGTGATATGGGTCTGACTGCATGGCTGTGACATATTTTCTTAACTGGGTTAGCTGAGGTTAACTGAAGAGTTATCATGAATGTGGGTGGAATGGTTGCTTTGTCCTAGCTCAGAACCAAGGGAAAAGGAAAGGAACTGAACAGAATGCATACACTCATTTTCTGCCTTCTGCTCTTTAAAGCCTTGGGATCCTGCTCCTGGGACTTCCCCCTCAGTCCTGTGCTGGAACCTGGGGTTTGAGCCAAAATAATCAGCATCATTTTATCACATGAACATTAATAGAAACCAAGTCTGTCTTTAAGTAGACTGGTTGTTGTGAACTGCATCTTCCATGATGTCTTCTTTTGTGTGTTTTCTTTTCCTTTGTAGCCATAAAAATAGCTATCTAGATCTATCTGTTTAACCTTGGAAACACACTTACTATGAATATAAATTCGATTACTATAGATGACTAAATACTAACCTGCATTTCTTAATTATACATTAGATTTTTAAATGAGCTGCATAAGCACAATGCCCAAAACAAGAGGAGAAACATATACAATGTTATAAAAATAACTTTAAATTTGTGTCAATATACCCAAATCCATACCAATGTAAAAACATTTGAGGTTAATAATTGCCTTTTTATCCTATATTCCTATATCCCCCTTAAATGATGACAAACATTAATAACCCACTGAATGACAAAAAATTACCCATACCACCTCTTGGGAATGTGGGTTTTGTGTTCTCTATAATGCCTCTAGTTGTCTGTGCATGACAGCATCTTTAGGAAACCTGAGAAAATTGAGATAATGGTCAAGTCCTCGGAAAACTATTCATAACATTGTTGCCCAGTCTCTGTTCAATGGGAAAATACAAGCTTATCTGCAGCCCTGGCTAAGATAGTCTGTGAAACTGGACCATTTCAGCCAGCAGCATTAAAGTTGTTCTGGATGCAGAACTCTGAGGAAACTGCAAAAGAGGCACTCTGAGAGGCTGGATCACCTGTGCCACCTGTTTTCATTGGTGTCTGGTCTCCTTGCTCTGAAAACACACAAACTTTCTAAAGTAATATAAATATGTCTGCATTGACACAAGTATGAACTATTTGCATTGCACACAAGTCAGCCAAAGATATTTTTTTTTGCTTGAGCAGGTACAAATATATCACCAGTCTTGTACTTTTTCTAGGTTTATTTCTTTATGTCTGTAGCCAGGGTTTTCAGGGTGTCTTCCCCAACCAAACCTGATCTCTATCAACCTTGAGTGAATCCACAGTCTTTCACTTCCTGTGGAAACAAAAGCATAACCTCTTCCCCAGAGTAATACATTTCCTGACTTCCATTTTAAAATTAAGGCATCCCTAAAATATCTAGGCTGGTTTAATTCAGCTGTCCCTGTTACAATCCCACATTTCTCAGCAGCTGTCATTCACTCATCAGCATTCAAAAAATTCAGTCAACAAGGCAGCATACAGGATGCAGACTCCGTGTGAACTTTTCATTTTTTGTGGCTTTTTTCCCTTTGTATTGCTTTACTCTTTCTTTAAAGACTTTACTTTATTAATTATAAACTATTTACATTTTCCATGATTATCTATACCCATTTTCCTTTCCTTCCCAAGCCCGTGCACATTTTAAAAACACATTTTAGAGGTGATGGAAAATGTCATTTTGTATATATGTTTGTTGTATTGGTTGATGAATAAAACACTGATTGGCCAAGCAGAATGATGGGTAGGACTAGGAGACAAGGAGTATTCTGGAAACGTAGGCAGACAGGAGTCATCATGTAATCCCAGGAAATTACATAGTGGGCAGAATCAGAATATAAGCAGGGGCAAACAGGAAATCACTCTCTTCTCTGCAGAGATGGTGAACAGTCAAGGTATAGGATGCCAGAGGAGTAAGAGGTCGCTGGACCTTTCTCTGGTAAGATAAGACCATGTGGAGATACTTAGATTGATAGAAATGGGTTAATGATTAAGAACAAGAAACCTTAGCTGAAGGCCAACATCTTTATAACTATATAGCATCTGTGTGCTTCTTTGGGGCAGAGAAGAGCAGTGGGACCTGCTGGGCCAGAAACATTCAAGTTATATAGACTATTGCAAAGTGGAGTCAGAAATAGATTGATAACAGGTAGTTTATTAGGGAATAGTCTCACGAAAGGGAGCCAGTGACCAGGTTTGCACCAGAGCAGGAGGGACCCACAAAAATAAATGCTTCCTAATCAGCTCAGCCAGGCAAAAGAGAAAAAGGGCCATGTGTGTGCCTCCCTCCAAATTAAACCCTTGTTAAGTCACTCTGACCATGCCCAAGTGGTGTGGTCAGGGCACCTGTGACCAGGCCCAAGCAAGCATGGTTGGTCAGGGTACCCCTTAATCAGGGTTTCTCCCTACAAGGATTTTTCTTTTTATCTAAACCTGCTTCACTAAGCTCCTGCAGCTGCACACTTGCCTCATTCTTTGATGCATGAGCCAAACTTTGAACTGCTAAGTAACTTTGACCTGGTGGCTCTTTGGGCTTGTTTCTTGCTGTCTCTTATAACTTAACCTATTTCTATTCATCTACGTTTTTCTTTGGGGGAATTTGCTTTTCTTTCCTTCTGTATGTCTTACTGTGCCTAGCTGGCTGGTGGCTGCCTGGCTGGCTGGTCCCTGGAATCTTCCTCTCTGTCTCTCTCATTCTCTCTGCTCCTTTCCTTTTGCTTAGATTTCTCCTCCTACTTATTGTCTCTGCCTGTCAGCCCCTCCTATCCCTCTCCTAGATATTGGCTGTTCAGCTTTTTATTAGACCAATCACATTCCTTAGGCAGGCAAGGTGAAACAAGTGCAACACATCCTTACATATAAACAGATGCAGCATTACCAAATATAATGTATCTTTCCATCATTCCAAAGGCAGCAGAAACAAACGTAACACACCTTTACACTGGTAAAGTAACATTCTGCAGCATAAGCAAATGTAATACATCTTGCCTAGTTAACAATTCCACAACACCCTGCCACAACTGGCGATCAAGATTCCAAACTTAGCCAAGCATGGTGGCACAGGCTTTTAAATCTAGCATTTGAGAGACAGAGACACATGGATGTCTGTGAGTTCAAGGCTAGTCTGGCCTACAGAATGAGTTCCAGGACAGGCTCCAAAGCTACAGAGAAAACATATTACAAAACTAAAACAAACAAACAAACAAAAAAAACCCCACAAATCTCTACTATACTAACAGCATTAAAGCTGCATATCTGCAATTTTGATGCATTGGGAACATTCCAGCCATGATTCATACAGCAAGTTTCTTATCCTGATGGAAGATATAGACTTTACCCTTCTGACTAAGGTTGGAACCAACTGAGAACATTTGCATCACATTATAGTAGCGGAGGATTTTCCAGGAGATTCAATGCCACTCATGCAAGTCCTGAGAAGATTAGAGAAGTGATGTTGGATAGATAGCCCATTAATTAAAGTGTTTCTTTGTGTAGCCTCCCACCCAACCTAATTATTCAGAATGTGAGGTGATTCTTCGCTCCCAACATCATAAATTTGACTTCCCTAACTTAATGAGGGGGAGGATAGCCAGGTCATTTTCATCATGATTAGAAATAAATTCTAGGTAAGGCACATTATGCAGACTCCTCAACAGCATATGTGGCACTGTGGTGAGAATATTCCACAGAAGGCAAGGGACTTAGATGGTGCTAACTCATGGGGCTTGCAGAAATAAAGTTAATGACTACCTCTGTGCAAATGAAGATACAGATTCACACAGTTTGCCCTCTGACCCTCTGAACAATAGTTATCTAAGAACTCCTTTCACAGGCTAAAGTCATGGGAATTGTTATAATTAAGTAACACTGCTTATTTTGAAATTTTAATAGTATTTGTGGAAGAGCAAAATAGTTGCCAACTTGTCCTGTCTGTAAAACCCACATGAGTGACCAGTATACAGTACAGTCATAAGGTCAGTGACCAATGAAACTGAATTTAATTCATGAGAATTAAAAGCCTAGTAGCTTGCAATAGCTTTCCTAGTAATTCTCATGAAGAGCAGAATAAGTGTTAGAGTAAACTCTAGGTGATAACATAGAACAGATATGGACCATTTGTAAAGTAGTAGTCCCACATGGGATATCCCAGCTGTCTTAGTATATACACATGGCAAAGTTTCACCCAATAAATGTCTCAGAATCTATTCTTAATTTTGAGCAGCATGTGACTGTATCTAATTGTATTGGGCCATGCTGTGAATAAGGAACTCAGAATGCGGATTAAAGCAGCTGTAATTCTGTGTACTTACAGTGATGTGATAAACCCACTGGCACTGGAGAATCTGTGAAATGCAAATGAAGCAGGAACACTCTAGCAATGATTTTCATTGAGAAACAAGTGTGTGTCTCGGGGGGGGGGGGGGGCAGTATGTAGAGTCTAGAGTATCATCAGCCAAAACCTAGAATCATGAAGCTATAGATAATTTTGCAAGCAGTTTAGACATGGAACAAAACAACTAGGACAATATTTAAAAGTGGATACACGCAGAAGGTGATGCGAAACTATGTATGGCTTGCTAAGGGCACTTCGTGAAGAACAGTGTTTCTATGTGCGATACAATTTACTCACATGGTTAGTACCAGAAACTGTGAGAATTCACCAGTATGTAAAGAAAACAACTGTATTATGTTTTACAAAACACAACTTTGGCAAAGCTCAAGAGAGCATGGGATTTAAAAAAAAAAAAAAAAAAAAAAAAAACAGAGCCTTTTGAAGATTGTTATGTAGTTTGGGAAAGAGATGGCTGTAGGGGAAATGTTGGCCATGCCCAATTGTAGGCTGGCACAGGTGATGCAGACCATGCACACTTGGGAGTGGTCAGAGTGATGTAGCAAGACTTTAAATATGAGTGTCCCACGCATGCTTCCTGACCTGATTGGTGGTACAAGACTGAGCCAGTCTCATGAGTACTTTCCTAATAAACATTGGCTCATCAAACTTGCTCTGACTCCTTCATGGTCCCCATTTGTTGTGCTTCACGATAGATGGCTGTCTTCAATGTCAAGTTTCTAACACACAAGTTCAGAGTCTGCCAGGATGACAATATACTTATTTTTAAGAGTGAGTTATTTTTCTTATTTGTCATGCAAAGCGTGATGTGGAAATCTAATGGGACTTATAGTAACTATGATTCAAATTCTGGATACTTACTGCTGATGCATATGTCTGTGTGTGCATGAATGTACGTGTAGAACACACAGCCTCAAATATTTAGACATAAGTTTATATACTTCAGAACTTCACTTTATTTCCTATAATAATCATTTAATATTTCTGACCTAATGTTCACAAAAGTTAGTATGTTTCTTTTCATAAGGCTACTCATGAGGTATTGTGAGATTTCCGCCTGGGTTTCTTCAATGCTTCTGCCCCCAAAATAATACACGGAGACTCTATTAGTTACAAAACTATTGGCCAATGTCTAGGGCTACTATTGGCTAACTCTGTCTTAAGTATTAACATATATATATATATATATATATATATATATATATATATATATATATTCCTCAGGCCTTACCTTACTGAGAATGCGAAACTCATGCGTCTTCTCCTTCAGGGATCACATGGCAACACCACTACTACATTTCCCAGAATCCTCCCTCTCTCCTAGTCCTGCCTATCTTGCTTCCCTATTGAGCAACCATGTTTTACTCATCAATCAATAAGAGAGACATATACACAGAAGGCCTTACCCATCAATGAGGAGCTGGAGAGGTGTCTCAGGGGTTAAGAGCACCCCAGACTCTTCCACATGACCTGGGTTTCAGCTCCCAGTACCCACATGGTGGTTCACAACTTTCTGTAAGTTGGTTCAGGGCCTCTGACACCAACTTCCTCTCTCTGCAGTTACTTCACACACAGTACAGAGACACACATGCAGGCAAGAACCTGTACACATAAAATAACAATAAGAAAAAAATTAAAAGGGCTACTGTGTGTATTATAATGAGGATTCCCATGGCTTAAATTTAGACTGTTTCCAACCTTTAATTATTTTGTAGTAGCATCATATGAGGTGGTTGATCAATACTGACAACTATCCAGCAGAAATAATATAATTATTTCTTAATTTCAAGTTTTGCTCCCAAGCTCATTTTTGGTCAATACTAAATAATTAACAATATCTTTTTAAATTCCCAGTTTTATACATGGAAACATCGGGTCATATACTTGAAAACTTTTTCTATGTCTGTTGGTCACTTAAATATGAACTTTAGTTAATTGTTCATAGATACAAAGATACAGTTTTTGTGTTTATGTCATGGAAACATATTTCTCCTATTGTAAGAATTACTACTGTTCAGGAGCCTTTGTGACTGAGGGGCACTCAAGGGTATTTCTGAATTGTTTATATTGGCACTGACATTTAATAATGGAGGCCAACACTTATGTCCAATGTATTTATTAATATTCTTTGATTCTTCTTGGTTCTGGCCTCAGATAGTGTTTGAAGTGAAGCTGTTCTCGTTTCTGACTAAATCCTGACTTGAGAAAAGCCAATCAGCACATTCCCTCCTTTGTGCCATCACAAATACTTCAGAGTGTGATACATGTCTAGAAGAAAGTTAAATATTATGCAAATTTCCTACAAACAAATGAAAATTTGTCGTTCACGTTCCATCTCTTTTTTTGTATTGTGGGTATGGCGTGTCCCTGGATAACCTGGAAACATTTATAAGTGATAGTGATACACAAGCTAGTAAAGTGCTTTATTTTCATATTTGCATCCAAGTGATTATAATTATCAATCATTTTTACCTCATATTCATCAAACTCAGTCCTTTCTTTTTTTCTGCTCCCCCGTTTCTCTATTTTCTTGTTTACCCTCATGGTTTCAGGTCAGGATCACTGATACTCACTGCTGTTTCTTCTATTTCACTCTCATTCTTGATAACCAACTCTTTCTATAGGCAAGCACTCTGGTGTTAGTGGTGTGTGCTCCGTCAGGATAACAGTGGCACAAACAGGCTGATTCATTTGTTTTGCATTATAAAATGCCATGTGTTTCTAATCCATTACAAAGTATTGCACTCAGTATTAATTTGAAGCTCTCATAGAAGAAATCCCTATTTCCCCTTCAGGGTTTCCCTGAGGTCTGCTTCTGGGACTTGTGTTTCACGTTTCCCTCAATCCCCAATTCTTATAACCGTAAAATGACCATGTAATTTCTGCTTAAATGATAGTAACCTCAAATTGCCCAATTCTCAAATCAGCCCTATAGTATGAGGTTTATTTTTTCCTGATAAATGTCACTTCATAGATAGCAAAACTTAATGGCAGCAAGTCCGGGATCTCAGGGGGGACATGATGGCGCTTTGCTAAAGAGCTTCAAGTAAGGGAGCATTGACAAACCACCTTCAGGTCACGCTGCACGCATGGTGCCTCGCCTCCATTTTAACAGAAGCTCTTGCCCTTTCTTTTTCAGAACTCCATGCTTCCCGCCATGCCATTTCAGTGATGCTTTCTGTGAATCTTAAGTAAAGTTGGGTGATTTCATTTGAATTCCAAGTCTACATAATAGTGGATAACAGCTTAGTAAGGGGGTAAGTTTCTTACAGTTTGTGTTACTGTTTGCTAACACTGTCGGTGAGGGTCACTGATCCTTAGCTGTCAAGAAACAGTAGAGAATTTCTTAAGCACCTTCCAAACACTTTTAAAAGTCTTCCTCATGGGAAGAAGCTTCTTCCAGGAAAGTTTACTGTCTTAATTAAGTTCATGGACTTAAGAAATAAGAAGCTCCAAGTCAGAGCATGGACTCTGTCGTTAGCCCAGATGACATGCAGATTAATTCCACTGTATGATGTAATCTTCTCTCATCATTGAAATGGATGACAGAGATGCTTTGTTTCAATATTATCTTACTGTGAAGATTAATTGAAATGGGATGAGAAAAATAAGATTGTAACAATGCTTATCACAAATTATGTCCTAAATAAGTTTCATATTTCTTGATATTATAACTTTTGACACTTTTCTCTTTGTTAATACTGGGTATCATGAAACTTAAAATTACTTTTCAAAGCATATTGGATAACATGTAGGATACAGCACTTATAATTGACACAGTAATAAACATTCAGAATGAGGCAAATGTACTAGTGAGACATATCTAATATTGATATCATGTAAAACCGAGTTGGCTATGCTTCAGTAATAGTTTAATCTTGCTTCTCTCTTTCCTCCTGACTAGTTCTAAAATGAAGAAAAGCCTGTGTATCTGAAAGTTTCTGTTTAATACTATATTTTTTCTTTATGATAAAAAAGTTTGACAAATAAATAGATTGACAGGCCAAAGAGTAATCATTAATTAGAGCACCTACTTCTTGCCTCACACTTAAATATTATTATAATTGTACTTCAAAAGTATCAATTTTTATAGACTATTAGCACACCCTTTAAAAACCTTCAATGCAGAAAGACATAATCTCTGCAAGAAAGGCAGGGAACTTTTAAAAATAGTGTCAATGGTTTGCAGACCTCCTGCCTGTGCACGATGATATATTAAGATTTTCTAAGGTGATTTGTTATTCTAACTGATACTCATGTTTCCAAAAGGGGAGATAAACAGATGTTAGTTTGGAAGTCCAGACGCCATGTGGGTTATTGGTTAATCACATGGCATTGGTACAGCATTGCATCTCTAAGGAGACTCCTCTTCTTGTGAGGAAAATTAGCAGTTTTAAAAACAAAATGTCTAATCTGCATTAGCAATCACAAGTAAGCAGGTTTCTAACCATATATATCTATTGTCTCTTTTATATTTTTGTGAATTTGGCATGCCACTTAGTCCTAACCTTAGCTTCATGTTTATCTATGTATGCAATGGATAAAGTTGTGTTTATTTTGCATATTTGTCATGAAGATGAATTACTGTGTGTATTTTTGCATGACACATGGTTGGCATTTAGTAAATGTTTGCTAACAAAATTTTCTTTAAAACATGTAAAAAAAAATAAAGTCTCTTGATTCATTTGAACAGTTAACCAAAACTAGCAATCCTTCAGTTAATGTCTTAATTTATTTGTTAAGTGATATCCATGTCTTGTACAATCTGCAATGCTGAAGCCTGTGGGTCCATGGTCATGAGATAAAGTACAGGTGTTTAATTGGGAACATGATATAGATGGGAAAGTACAAAAATGATTCTTTTTTTAGAATGATGATGGGAGATTTTTTTTCAGATTGAGCAGTAATGGAAAATTTTTCCAATGATTTGACTTTATATTGAACTCTGAGGGGAGACAACTATAATGAAAACATGCAACTGTGGATTAGATGCATATTTAAGAAAGAGTGGTGGGGACCAGGCGTTGGTGGCGCACGCCTTTAATCCCAGCACTTGGGAGGCAGAGGCAGGCGGATCTCTGTGAGTTCGAGACCAGCCCTGTCTACAAGAGCTAGTTCCAGGACAGTCTCCAAAGCCACAGAGAAACCCTGCCTCAAAAAAACAGAAAATAACAACAAAAAAGAGTGGTGGGCTGCAGGACTGAATGCAGAACAATTCACATACTTAAATGTCCAGGTATGTGGACAAGGACCTGGTTAAATTCAGCTACATAAAATATGCCAAATAACTTTACAATTCCTATCCAAGCACAAAGACATATTATTGGGAACTTTCAATCAGTGGGATGACTGTATCTAAATAAGCACTTCTGTCTTCCTTTATTTTAGCTATGATTCTTTTAAGTTTTGATAATTTCATACAGCTTATACAATGAAACAGGATGATAGCCACCCTCTTTTTTCCACTTGTGTACTATGATCTTCGTCAGAGTCCTTGTGTGGGAGGCATAGGTTCCACTCTGTATTTTGATCACTGGTCACGATGTGCAGATGCCTCTTAAATATTTATGCTCATGCCCATAGACCTGAGTTGCTCTTAGCCTGAGGCAGAGAAGCTTCTTTCTGATGAACAGATACATAACTAGACAAAATGCTGAAAATAAGAGAGTAGACTTCACAGCCCCAACAGCACACCTATATCAACCCCCTCTTCAATTAGTCTCAAAAACAGAGGAGAAAAATGCCAAAACATATGTAAGATCTAGGGGATCGGGAAGGGAGATGTAAAATGCCATCTCCTGGACATAGATGGCTATTGCCCTCAGAGACCCACAAACACTGTGGTTACTCAAAGCAGTACAAGATCAAGCCAGAAAACTTCCTAGATGAAATTGGGGTAGGGGAATTCTCCTAAGTCCCACCCATTGGTGATTTACAACTGACAATTAATAGTTGATAGGGGCAGGAAAAGGATGCTTCTCTGAAAGGATGGCTACTAGTAGGTTTCTGATACTCCAGTGGATGGACTTGGTGGGTTATTAAAAAACACCCTGTAAATTCTAATTTTAAAACCACCATTCTTGCTGCTATGTAGATAATAATGAGGAAATGAGCAACAGCAGAACAAGGATTAAAACAGCAACACTGTAGCAGATTATGCAAAGGAGATGATGTCATGAGTCAAAGCTGTGGCACTGACCAGGCATTGGCAAGGGGACAACAATTACAGTAGCTGTAATAATGAGTTCTAGAGACCACAATGGAATACCTGACAGAGAGACTGCTTATTTTAAAAGGAGTTTTGTTCAGCTCGACACTGGAACAACTCAAAGTCAAAAGGTGTATGTCACCAGCTCCTGCTGACGGCCGTTCCTTGGTCGAGAATGTCGCCTCACATTAGACAGCAGTGGACAGAGTACATGCAGGAGCTCTTACTCACATACAGAGCCATGAATCAGAGATACTTGGGTGGGGCCAGACTTGTTCTTATCAAGCCTTCAAGGGAAGATCTTTCAAGAGAAACACTTTCTGACAGCATGCCTAGGTAAACTAAAGACCTCTTTGTAGATCTTCATGTCCTAGGGTCCTCAGCATCTCTCATAGCACTCTCAGAAGACCAAGAATCCAATCACTCAAAACCTTGTGGAGACAACAGCCATTATTAGCAGTTAACTCTTGATGAGAATTTATTCTGTGTCTGATTCTGGACATTTAAATATGTCTTTAAATACACTAAGATGTGGATTGAATGTGAAATATCCCACTGTAGGATGTTTTAAAGTTCTTAATCTACAGTCGTGGTGGTGCTGTTTATAGAGGCTATGTCACCTTTAGGAGGAGAAGCCTTGCTAGATAATACACATCACTGGCAATGTCTTTCAAGGTTTACACCCCCCTCCTGCTTCTGGATAGCTCTCTGTGTCCTGTGTGTGGGTTAAGATTTGATCAGCGAGCTGTCTGTCCTGCCAGCATACAATGCCTTCTTAGCCACTATGAACACAGCCTTCCAGAACCAAAAGCCAAAATAAATTCTTTCTTATATAACTTCATTTTGTTTATAATATTCATCATGGCAGTGAAGAAGTAATCAATACTCACAGAGACACTGTTTGGATAGGCCTCAACTTCCTTCAGAAATCATGGGAGAAATCCAGGAGAGGCATACAGTTGAGTTGACTATGAGAGGTACGAAAAGATAAGGTTCAAAGATGACTTAAGAGTATTATTATTACTAAGGTTATTATGTGGGCTAGCAACACAGCTCTGCAATAGGACCTTTGCCTAACAGATGCAAGAGAGCCCTTGTGATTAAAAACAAGTCAAGATGCCAGTGCATCCAAGGTTGGTAGGATTTCCATGATGGTAGAAGAAAGGGATCTAGGAAACAGAGGAAACACACACCAGATCTTTTAAGGATCCCTCTTAGGTATTCCACTGATGCTGTGGGATGATGATGCTGTGTGTGAAGAAATTAAGTGAAGAGGGAAACTTCAACAAACTGGAGAAAGTAGTGTCTGATATCAGCTGAGGTCCCAAGAAGTGCCTCTGCCCAGTGGTGAGACTGAGTAACCATGCCTGCCATGGATCACAGGGGGTAAAATCCAGGGAGACTTTTACTGATTACCAGGAAATGATGTCTTAGTCTTGATACCTTTACATCCTTACTGAATGAAATGTAAAGGCTGTATGCAAAGAGACCAAATGACTCCAAGTGAATTCCAGAAGAAACCTCCAACATATTCATAGAAATGTAAAAATATCCAGCCCAAGAGAAGGTAAAATTCAGTGTCTGATGTACACTGGAATCACCAGGAAAAAGAAAAACAGATGGCTAACTGTTATGGATATTAGTACCTGGAAAATGTAATCTTCTTGTTTGTTTGATTGATTTTAAAGCCAGTCAAATTCTAACATTAAGCAAAAAATAGAATATCTTAAGTAACAATATTGATAGAAACATTTTGATGTGTCAGGTGAAAAACACACATGATATGGAACGTGTATTTCACATTGACAAAAAAGCCAGTGTGTCATGTAACTACATAATAGTCAACAAACAATAAAGAAGAAAGGTTAATATGATGTAAAATATGATTAATCCTCAACTTTGAGAAGAATTATAAACCTATGTGCACACAGACAATCCCAAGAACACACAGAAAGAAACAAAACATACCGAGACACATCATGACTTTCAAAACAGAAGATCAAGGAAAAGTTTCACATGGACCCACCTCAGATGAAGGAAAAGTTGGGATCAGGATTTCAGCTCATGTATCACCAGAAGCAAGAAAAAATGAGAGGTTGGAATGGGGAAGTGAACGCTTTATTGTACCAGGGGGGAATGCAACCCAGAATTTTAAGTTGAGGGGAATAGCTCATGTAACAAAATGTAAGGAAAATAAAGAACTAGAAACATTTATGACATCAGAAGAGCAAGAGGACCTGCAGCAGGCAGACTACGTGGTAAGAAAAACATATAGGCAGTAGTTCTTCAAGTCTGGAGAAAACACAGCAAAGGAACTCCCTGAGAAAGAATGGCAAAGGTTATTTAAAAACACATAGGAGTATAATGCACTGATCTCCAAGGCAGAGAGATAATTGTAAGGAAACATGTTGAAAGTATTCTTCCACCTTAAGCAGGAGGGTGTATTTGCAAATAAAGGCACTGTGGTATTAAGTTTGACAGGAATTCTTTATGGCCTGAAACTGTCACTCACAGAGCAGGTGACTTTCAACTGATAAACAAAAGACAAAGCTAAATGAAGGACTAGACAGATGATAAGAATGAATGAAAACAGAATAATAGACTAAATATCTGTAGTTTATACTACTGCCAAGTAGTTTAAACCTACTAAAATTCAAATCGTCTTGTTGAATATATAGAGCTTCAAAACATCCCCCATTAAAATGCTACTATTACCAGATTGCATACGGAAGATGAAAACTGCTATCTGCTTCATATGAAAAATGTTTAAATATGAATACACAAGTAAAGTATAAAGAAATGTTATCCCCTGTTTATAAACAGCATAATGAAGCTCTGTTCCCATTATTAACAATTTGTTGGGTAAGTATAGACCAGAAACAGCTGTGTGATTGTGGTAATTCTCCAGAAATATTTCCATGTCTAATCCCACAGCACAGGGAAAACATCTTTCTTATTAAAAGTACACTTCTAATTTGCAAAGTTAAGGAGAATTTGTGTATATACATGAGCATGTGTGTGTGTGTGTGTGTGTGTGTGTGTGTGTGTGTGTGTGTGTGTGTGTGTTCATGCACTCGGAAGGCCACAGGCTAACATGAAATATACTTCTGCAATGAGTTTAAATTAAAGTTCAGTAAGAGAAGCTTACTTGATTCACAAACTTTGAAATAAGGATTACCTTGCCTAGAATCATGCAAAAACATAAATTTACCCAGGAAGAGGAGGCTTACTCAAATAGCACATTTTCCTTATGTAGCTGATTCAGTTACTGTTGTTTTGACCAAGTTATCTTGTAGAGTCTGGTTCCATCAATCCATCTAAATAAACTAGAATGAAATGCCTTTTATAATTTTTTTATATATTCCCGTATTATTCTTCAGTGGTTGAAGGTGATTTCTCATGTATAAAGTGATGTGGTATATTTGGGTAGTTGACTCTCTGTCCTATAGAGCTGTCAACTTGTACACACCTTGTTGGTATGAGGACAAAATCAAGATCCTTTGAACAACCTCAGTTGACACTCTTTTCCAAGGCAGAGTGAAGCCTCATATGCTATCTAATAATCAGTCTTCCAATTGTCCCTCAAAACATCTTTTAATTGGCTCACAAAATCCCCCTTTGGTGTTTCACTCTGCCTACATCTACAAGCATCTCTCAACATCTGGATACCATGGTAAACTCCACAGGACCACCACTCATATGCTAAAGCATCCTTGGCTGTTTCTGTCTCCAGGGAAACATAATACTTGGCCTTTCTCTGCCCCTCTGGCTTCTAGGATACTTAACATCCATGTTTCTTTCCTGTGCCCCACCCACGGTGTTAACACACTCAACAATCTCTTCTAATAAAAAGAGTCTTGCAGTTCAAATCTACCTTTTCAGTGTTATAACCTGTCATCTTCGCTTTCCTTTGTTTTGACTCATTTATTCATATATCCTACCATCAGCATTTCTAGAATCACATCAAGCATTGCCCTGAACTTGTCATTTGTCTCCTTCTCTCACCCAGGCAGAACTCATAATTCAGTGCCACATGGACCCACCGCTTTTCAGATCTCCTGGCTTGTCTCTTCCTCAGACTCACCTGGATGCACCAAGTCTTAATTAATTCTAAACAGTATGATTTTCAGCACCTGGATCTCAGTTACGGAATAAATCACACAGAATGGTGATTTATGACGCTCAAAATGTCTAACACAGAGTCATAAATAGACATTCAGCACAGCACAGCTTCACGCAACATTTGCTTATCAAATTCGATTTTGCGGTGACAGCAACAATATTTGTGCTCTTCTGAAAGATCAATACCAATCTCTTTCTTCAACTAATGAACTCTCCTTCATGTTTTCTGATTTTAATTATTATCAGTATCAATTACTACAGCCCACACTTCTGCTTTTTCACTGATCATGTCGTTAACCAGCTCAAAGCACTCGCTGGCATCCTGTGTTAGAATCGATGAAGCCTTCCTATGGTCTTAAGTGACACGGCCTCATCCAACTGCTGCCTACAGTCTGACCCATCTCTTTCTGCCTCTCTGATGCTAACTCTTCTGTAGCTACACATGCATCACTTCTATTGCCTCTATTTATGGGCTTTGCTTCTCTCACTTGATTTACAACCTTCAAAATAAAGACTTATTGCCTAGAATATTGCAATAATCTAAGTCTACTGTAGCACCACCTAAAAAGTCGTGCATTTGAAATGCTTGGATATTTTCAATTTTCTTGGCAACTGTTTTTGTTGAGTCTTTAATTGTCAGTCTTTTTCTCTTTACATTTCTGTTTCTTTTGGATGCATCCATAGTAATGTTTCCTACCTCCTCTACTTTTCTTTTCAGCTAGATGTTATCAACACAGCCATGGCTCAGTCATTTGCTTGGGGATACACATTTCCTTCCTAGTCACAAATCTGTAACGGATGCCCTGTACTGTGAGATGAACCTCCTTCTTGCTAAGGTAGCAATAAACTTTTCTGTGTCTTTTTTTTTTTTTTGGTTTTTTGAGACAGGGTCTCTCTGTGTATCTTTGGAGCCTATCCTGCACTCACTCTGGAGACCAGGCTGGCCTCAAACTCACAGAGATCTTCCTGTCTCTGCCTCCCAAGTGCTGGGATTAAAGGTGTGTGCCACCAACACCAGGTGTCTTTTCAAGATAGAATTGTGAGGAAACACAAAGACATTATGCATTGT
Organism: Cricetulus griseus; assembly: GCF_003668045.3. Lineage (NCBI taxonomy): Eukaryota > Metazoa > Chordata > Mammalia > Rodentia > Cricetidae > Cricetulus > Cricetulus griseus. The sequence goes on from NW_023276806.1 coordinate 3,372,529, forward strand.
CTCACTCTGAATGGGAATTCTCAAGGAGATTTGTGGGCTATGGTTCTTGGTTTTACTCAGCACCAACTCAGAAATCACCTCCATAATATGTTCCAGGTGAGTGGAACTAAACTACCCACTTCCCATTTATACTTGGAGCTCACCTTTTAGAATCTTTTTTGAAAAAAACCTGACATATTTGTGCCTATATTTATTTTTATTTCTCCTTCAGTAGAACAGAAGTGGGGAATACAACCTTTTCTTCAAGGTTTCCTTAGAAAGGGGGAGGGGCAACTAGCCCTCCACATTCTCCTTTCATTCACCATAGAGTATGCCTTCAATGTGTTCTATTTTTTTTAAATCCCATTTTACAACAAATGCCCTATTAATGAAAAACACAGGCTACCATCACATGAATTGTCATTTCTCATCCATTCCTACTGTGTCTTGAGTAAACCTTGAGGTGTTTCATGATGCAAATTTGGACACTTCTCCAGTGCTTCCACTATGGTAGTATTCATAAAGGATATTTGGGAGGAATAGCTACATAGTGTGCACCCAAAATATACAGAAATTAAAATAGTAAGTCATCAATGACAAACTCAAAGACAGTTTGAGACTGAAGGAAAAACCTACCAAGGGAACATGATCCATAGACATGATCCTGAGGCAGGAGAATGACCATGATGTCTCTGCTGATAAGAATGGGTTTTGATTGTGAGTGGGAAGTAAATGTATTTGGATTCATTCTATTATGTAAAAACAAAAAAATTCTGTCTCGAGAAAAAATATGTATTAAAATGTTTAAAAATGCAAGGCTATAAATCTAACTAGATAAAACTTTATAAACTTTAAAAATATTTTTCTTTGTTTAACTTCCATCTCAGTCATTATTCTTTTTCATCCATTTTTGTTTTGTTCTAAATTTCCTTTAACCATCTCAGGAAAGCTTTCATCTATCCTTAGAGAACAAGTGACAGTATTTTACCCTGCAGGTGTGTCCTGTAGTCGTCCCCCCCCCAGCATTCATCAGGCCAACCATCCATCTGTCCATCCACCTGTCTGTTCAACCACGCATTAATTCAGTTTACTTTTCTTTTGACTTAAAGTTATGGCATTGAGTGTCAGAGTTTTCCAGCCTTAGTTCATGTTAAGTCTCTAATTTGTGTTTTACATATATTATGTTTTTGTTTTCCATAAACACAAAATAATTATGAGGGAGTTAATTCTAATATTCTGAAATCAAATTCATCTCAATAATCCCCATTTAACAAGTAAAAAAAAATCCCTGCTTGATACTGGAAACCTAGCCAACTACTCAGGGTTTGTGAAGTTATGGATCTTGGGGAAGAGTCTACAACAGTACATAAACCAGCATAATCCCTAACTACATTCTAAGATTTTGTTCTTATACACAAGACCTCAACACTACACAAAGAACTACAGGCCACTGAGCAATGCTGACAGTGAGAGAAATAAATTTCCCTAGGGAAGACTATATCAATTGTTTATCCAATACTAAATGGGCAGCCCTAAAGAAGATATACATATAAGTAACACACCACACACACACACACACACACACACACACACACACACACACACACACACACAATGAATGAGAAGGAAAAGGGGACCATGAATTTGAAAGAAAGAGAGGAAGAAATGAGGAGTATATGGGAGGGTTTAGGAGGAGGAACGGGACAAAATTCATGTAATTATAAAATAAAAATGATCTCAGTATACACATATGTATCAATTTATATGTTAATGTTAAAGAAATGTGTGACTCACCTTATATACAGACCTTTATTAATGCCATCGAACTTGTGTTTCTACAACAAAGTGCCCAATTCATCAGGGGTCCTGAAAAAGAACTGAAATTTACTTCTGGTAGCTGTGGAGAGTAGAGGTCCAGGGTGACCATGGTCACAGGTCAGCTTCTAGTTGCCTTTCCATCTGTCTCCTCACTGTGTTCTAGGTGATGGGAAGGCTGCTGGTAAGATGTTTTAGTGTCGACTTCCATTCATGATGCTTCCACTCACTTCCAAACATCCAGGGTCCACCCCATCCCTTTCAAAGTTACAATACAGCCCATGGATTGTGTTGTGTATAGCATGAGGATTTTAGGAAAGAGAAGCACTTGAATATACCTCCTTCCACTCTTACACACAAGTGCCCAAAAGAATGCCAATGAGTAAAATTCTAGCATACTACAGGCCTTTCATTTCATTTGTAGAGATAAGACATGTTCAGGAATTTTAATGTCAGTGTCATTATCCTCAAGAATCTATTGATGCCAACTTAAAATGTCTTTCCAGGTCCTAAGCCAGCTGTGGTGATGTCCCTAATGTATGCCATAGTAAGCTGGCTCTTTGCTCCACAGTAGAGTGCATATATTTTTAATTTCATTCTGATTTTCATTGCTACCTGGTGGGCAGTTTTAACTAATCTTTTGCCCTTGAAAATTCTCATTTGTAGGTCTGACACTTGTACAGCATGTCAGTAGACCACTGGGCATACAATCAAATATGCTTAACTATATCTTGGAAGCTTTCCCCAACTTTAAGGTTTGGAGGTATAATTCAGACCATAATGCTTACCAAGGAAAAAATATTTTGACTCATACCATTACGCACCCTTAGCTGGATTCAAAGTCAAATCTTTCTGTTCTACCTCCCTTGGTATTGAGATAACTTGCTATATATCAGCTTTCTCTTAAAAAAAACTTTTAATTCCCAAGTTATTCCCCAACCTCCAATTTGTATGTCATGCTGAAGGTAGTCAGGTAAAAGCAAAAGAAACTGACAAATTCATTTCTTCTCATTGGCAAATTAATGGAGTTTACCTCTTTCTGAGAAAAGGATGCTATTGTGACATTGAGAAACAATACACTCTGAGACAGAAAGTCTCCCTTTCTGTTTACCCATGAGGGAGTGTATGTTTCATATAGAAAAGTCTGATTTTATTTGTCTTCTGAGTTGATATATAGTAAATGTCAGATTACACTAAGGTCATCTGCCAGTGGAGCACTTCTGTGTTTACAGCATTCTCTCCTTCTGCTTCTCTGGGAGGCATGGAAGCTGTGCTCACTGGGACAGTGGGGTTGCAATGGAAGTTTGCACACTCAGACTCAAATTGCATTGACTCTAAAATAATAAATAAGCATCTCACTTAAATTCAATGATGAAAATTACAGACTCTAAAGTTTTCCTCTAACAGGGAGGTAATTTTTATATCCACAAGACACTTGTGAATATTGAGCACAATACAAGCAGATACACACTGTAGAGTGAAGTGAGAGGGCACTGGAAAATCCACCATGCTTTCTATATGTGAAGGAATTGCTGGCAGTATTTAATAAAGAAGACAAAAGATGTTAATCTCATACCAATATGTATGATGGATCACAGTGTTGGTGAACTGGAGGCAGGGAAACCACTACAATATTTTATCCCTGTAATAACACCCAAAATATAAACAGAAAGTGGGGAATAGAGAAAAAGAAATAGTCCATTCATTTATCACAAGACAGGAGGGAACTTACAACATTTCTCAGACATGGTGGTACTAAGTGTTCATGTGTGTTTGAATATATGCCCTGAGCCACAGCAGAAGGCGAGAAGAGCCAAAGCTGCAGCCCTCAGGTAGTCCTTTGGCATTCTGCAGTTACAGATGTGTTTGCAGCCTACTGTCTGAACCTATTAACTACCCGAGGTTGTGCTGTGGCCTCGCAAGGGTAATGGTTCTTGCTCACTGCTGGTTTAAGTACACTTAGGAATTGATGCAACTTGTTATATTCTCCATCTAATGGTAGAGAAATCTTGATGATTTAAACAGACAAGCTGTTTCCTCAGTTTCTGCATGAGGGGATGGTGAAGATGGTCTGGGTTGCTTCCCAGAACACCCAGTGGGACTGAGCTGGTGTCACTATGGCAGCAAGCTGTTCACTGAAACAGCAGTACCGACCTTCATGCCTCTCCTCTCCCTGCTTCTTCTCTGGGTTCCAAGGCCCCCTTTGCAATGTGAACATCTGAAAATCCTTGTCTTTGGGTTTTATGCAGTTAAATACAATGTATTCTATGAAGGGAAAGAACAAGGAGGGAGACAGATCTTGGCTTCTGTTGTTAGTAGCTCTGCGAGTCTCCTTGAGTGTTTCACAATGCTGGTAGTTCCTTGTATTGTTTTTAAGTATCAAACTATTTCAGCAAGTCTTAATATTCTAGGACTAAACCTGTATAGTCTTTTCTTGTGCCTTTTCTTAGAGGTGGCACATTGTGCTGCCAAGAAAGGCACATAGTAAATACTTATTGAAAGGACAAAGAAATAATGAGGTAAAAAGGTCCTTGTCAGTGGAACAACCCTGCAGCAACTGTAAGTAAATGTGTAACCTTGTTTTCATAACTTTCTCATAGGATTCCCCTGTGGCTGCATGGGTGTTTCTTCAGAAATGGACTTCTCTGCTTTCTTTTGTTGTGATGAGCACGTAGCAACTCAAGACAACAGACACACAACAGATCCGAGGCCAGCTGAGAGCTGATTCATCATAGTCTCTCATCTGTGGCCTTTAGTGTATATTGACAAAAGCATAAGTTAAATGCCATATTTCAAATGTAGAGCAAACCTGTTTCCTATTCCTGATTAAATAGTCATTGTGTTAGGAGATTCTGGGTGATATTCCCCTCCACAGTGCTAGTGACATGGGAGGTGGGGGCCGGGAACACATCCTCATGAAAACTGGAAAGCTAAGATCCTTTATACTTGAATGAAGCTGGAATCCTATTCTCAGCTGAGGGCACCAATGTGAATATAAAGCACATTTAGAATGAAAAATTGGCAGGAAGTGATCCCTGAAGGGTCATTCAGTACTTTACTCCATATGCAGCATTCTCTCAATTCATGCTTCCCCTTGCCTGATGGAGAGCTACTGGAGGAAGCAACAATTCAGTTATTTTGAGTGAAGAAGAGAGACTCCAGCCTCACATTCACACACCCCCTGTGGCACTCTTGAGATGTTTTTATTTTTTTCCTTTCAGACAATACAGGACAGTTATGCCCATACATTAATTTAAAATAGGAAGGAAAATGAGGTTGACTATGACATGATCTTATACATAATGTTATAAGACAGACCTGTGAAATAACCACTTAACCCCCTAAAAACAAAAAAGAAGCAGTGTTCATTTGGAGGCTGTTTAATAGTTACAAGATACGGTGGGTTGTAATGAATTAACCAGACCAGGTAGAATAATAGATGGTGATTTTTGGAGAAAGAACTAACACAGAAAACAAATGACTGACTGTCACAGAGCTCCTGTTCCAAAGATGGAGACGCTGCCTTCCAGATGCTCTCCCTTGCCCTAAGGGACCTCCCAAGCCCTGATCCTTCTCTGTAACCAGTCATGGCCACACCTATAACCATTCCCACAAGCTGTGGTCACTGCTACAGGTGCAGAGGTGAACATAAAGCTACAGATACTAATGTTTAAAGTTGGGAAATTAATGAATTATTAGTTTAACTATGCAATGGGTTGAAAAAATAAATTCTTCTGTGTCCAGATTTATAGATGTTATGATGACCTGATTGAATGTAAGCTGGATCCATGAATGAGAACAAACCCTGTCTCCCTTCAGTTGCCGTTATCATATATTTTTATCCCAGCAATGGGGAAAGGAATTCATACAGACACTCTGGAATGGGCTACAGTTTCTTTTAGGAATTCCAGAGAGAGGCTGTTGAAATAGCTACTATCTAGAGCTCTCTCTAATCGGAGAAGAAGAACAGATTACCACAGGACAGGTGACAGGCATGGCAGGCACTAGGTCTCTGGGACAATCATGCCTGCCTGAAGTCAGAGTTGTGGCTGCACCGTTCACTCTCCACAGTAGTTATTAAGGAAGTTCTGAGGCTCTGCAGTCTTGCTCAGAATGAGTGTGACTTTCCCATGAATTACAGCACAAGTGTGATTGGATGAAAGTGAATTTTCACCTGCAGACTGCATCCAAACAGAGAAGGACAGTGGAAAAGAAGAGAAAGCCTCTAGTGGTCTGTGCAAACTTGGAGCATGATGGGGGAAGTACTTCTGTTTATATTTATCTTATAGATTGTTAAATAAAATATTGTTTGTCCAATGAGACAGCAAGTTAGACAGGACTAGGAGTCAAAGAGGACTCTGGGAAATGTAGTAGAGAAGTGGTGATCCAGGCAGGAAGTGACATAGCAAGGAGACTCATATTTAAAGGAAGGAGAAACAGGAAGGGTCCTTTATCCCCTTGCTCCTCCAGCAGCACAATGTGATCCACCAGCAAGGAGGGACGCCAATAAGGCATCCGATAAGATACGTTTTATAACATATATAGATTTATGATAATTAAGACTGAGCTAACAGATGAGAATCCTAGTCATTGGCCAAGCATCTTTGAACCTTATACAAGTTTCTGTGTATTCATTTGGGCCCTAACTCAGGCGGGCGGCTGGAGTAAAACTCACATGTGGTGGTGGGGCCCAGGCAGCTTATGGCAGAAAGATTTATCATAACAGAATGGTGTCAGTGAGCAGGATGACCCCATGCCCCGAGGTTCCCGGAGAAATAGGGAAACCTGCAGCCACAGCCTGCCCTGTCGGGCCGCTGAGAGGCATTGGAACAGCTTTCATATGCTGGAGCCGTCCTGGTGCTTTTGGAGTTTAGACTCGACACTCCCAAAATGATAAAGACAGATCCAGATAAAGAAAAACCTATAAAGGTTTACACTACATTTAAAAATATATGTAGGCTTATGAGAGAAAAAGTAACAGGAAGAAATAGAGTAGCCGGTTGTGGTGGCGCATACCACTAGGATTTGCTAAAGGAAGCAGAGACAGGCTGATTTCCTGTCTCGGGAAAAAAGAAACAAAAAAAAGTAAAAATAAAATAATAAAAAGCCACATAAAGATAAAAAAATACACAGAGTCTGGATGCTATATGATATATTGTTGTCTTTAAATTGTTTGATTGCTGAGGAAAGACTTACTACTATTAAAATACATTTGATTATAAATGCTGCTAAATTAATCCAACTTACACATTTTAAAAATGCTCTAACTTCAAAATTTAAGTTTAAGGACAGGCTACTTAGAAACAAGGTTTTGCTTGTATTTCTGCAAAAACTAAAAAGCTATGGACTCCTTCCAGACTAATATGGTTTGATCAAGCAAGACCTCCTGAAGCTGAGATGATACAGCCTTACAGACTACAAAAACAAGGACTTGGTCAGGTTTCTATGTTTTATCATGATCCCTATGGTATATTTAACATAGCTCCCAATCAGCAGGAAACAGTTTAGAAGGAACAACGCCCAAATTCCCAAATATTGTTTATAAATGTTTATTTTCATTTAAATGGGATTAGTTATAAATGATAATGAGCATAGCCAATCTCTTTTTAAAGAAAAAAAAGGGGGAATAGGGTATAGGAATGAATACTTTGCATTGGTATAGATTTTCATTTATTGATACAACTTTAAGGTCAATTTTGTGATAGGTATATGTCTCCTCTTGTTTGGGTATTGTGTTTATACAGATCTTTTACCTATAATAGTCAGAACTTATAATTAGGTTAGTTAGGTTTTCTAGATATAGAGATGTATTTAAGATGGTTAGGTATTTTTCAAACCTTTCAAAGACCTACAGAAATATGGCATTTAAATGGTTTGGGGTTTTTCTTGGCAGTAAGACACAACTGCTCCTGGCACACCAATTACGTCAGAAAGGAGGATGGGCATCAAAGAAACTCATTATGGAGTTTGCTTTCAACATGGCAAGATTAGCCATTTGGGCAAGAAACTGCTCTTGCCTGGACTGTTTGTTGCTGTATAAACTGGACATGAAGGACCCACAAGAAAGTGACTGCTGAATTTACAAAACAAGACAGTACTGAAGGGTTCCTGTTGAAATGGAGAAATGTGCTAGACACACTGTGGCCTATGGGCTGAAGATGGATGCAGCAATGTTACAGAGGAACCTTGGGTGACTGTCTAGGTAGCAGATGTCTCTGTCAATTCTAGAGTTTATATATTTTCCTTCTATGGTCTTTGATAGAATTAAAGACTGATAGCTATGGATATAGTTTTCTTAAGTTATTATAAAAGATAAGTTATCCTTCTTTTATTTTAGACAGAAAAGAGGAGATTATGGGGGAAGTCTTCTGTGTATGTTTATCTTATTGATTGTTAAATAAAGTATTGTTTGTCCAATGAGACAGCAAGTTAGACAGGACTAGGAGTCAAAGAGGATTCTGGGAAATGTAGTAGAGAAGTGGTGATCCAGGCAGGAAGTGACATAGCAAGGAGACTCATATTTAAAGGAAGGAGAAACAGGAAGGGTCCTTTTTCCCCTTCCTCCTCCAGCAGCACAATGTGATCCACTGACAAGGAGGGATGCCAATAAGGCGATGGACGATATCGGATGATAAGATAAGTCATAAAATATATAGGTTTATGATAGTTAAGACTGAGCTAACAGATGAGAAATCCTATTCATTGGCCAAGCATCTTTGAACATAATACAAGTTTCTGTGTATTCATTTGGGCCCTAACTCAGGCGGGCAGCTCGAGTAAAGCTCACACATGGCGGTGGGGCTCAGGCAGCTTATGGCAGAAAGATTTATCGTAACAGGAGCATATTATCAAATCTTGAGTCCATAATTGACTTCTGACTGCCATGTCTTCAAAGCCAGAACTTGTCATAGTTAGAGCTAAAGGGTTTTATCCTGAAAAAAGAACACGGGAACATTGGACTTAGCAGAAATAGGAAAAAACAAAATTCTTGGTTTTATTTTTCAACAAAATTTCTCCATTGAGGTATAATCACTCCATTTCAGTTGTCCAGATCCCTCTGCTTGAAGATGAAAATTTGGGCACTGAGCCCATGTGGATGTCTGGGGTCTGAGCAGCAACCTGTGAGCACTTGGGTGTCCAAGGGCTATGCCACTGCCTGTGCCAGGGCAATTTGGGTAGTCAGGGATGTCAACTGGTATGTTGGTATTGTCTGGACTGGGGCTGTAGCCAAGGACCATGTCTGGGTCCATGTTCTGACCACATCAAGTGTCTGTGTTGATGTCTGTGGTTCCTGAAACCATGCAGATGTGTGGGAGTGGGTGGGGGAGTTCTTTGCTACCACCAGGGGCTGCTATTGTGGGCTCCATGCTGGTTAGGAAAGTCTATGCTGCCACCTGGAACCATGGTGACATGTTGCCCCAGGCTGCTGCTTAGGACCATGACTGAATCTGTGAGTACTGCAACCAGGGTCTGCAGTGATGTCTGGGGCACATGTTGCTACCAAAGGCCACATAGATACCCAGAATCTGGAGTGCAACCTATGGTCATGAGTACATTCTAAGGCCATGTGCTACCAGGGACACCATGATCTGAGTGCCCACTGCTACCCAGAGCCATGAGGTCATCGGGGCCAGGACTCTTGCAAAGGCCCAGGTCTGGATCCTTGGAACTTCATCAGCCAGAGTATGAGTTGATGTCTGGTCTGTGTGCTGATATATTGTTTATGATTTAATAAAACCACTGGAGATCAAAGGCAAAACTTAGATGCAGCTGTAGAGCCAGGCAATGGTGATACACTAACCTTCAATACCTCCAGCCACGCTAGTTGGCTATAGAAGCTGGACAGTGGTAGCAGACACCTTTAATCACAGGACTCAGGAGACAAAGGCAGATGGCTCTCTATGAATTCAAGACCATCCAGGGCTACATTAGAGTGAATCAGTCTAAAAAAGAAACAGATCACACAAAGGTGATCTCAGCACTTGGGATCACTCACCTTTAATGCCAGAACTAGGGAGGTAGAGACAGGAGTGATATGGTTATTCAGAGAGACATGTATAAATAAGTCAGTCTCAGAGATTTTTTTCTCCAGCCCTTTCAGCCTACGGTAGAGGTAAGAGATAGTGACCAGCTGCTTGTGTTTTCTGATCTGTGTCTGGGTTTTTATTTTTCATGTTACAGGGCTCCTGCTGTCATTGAGGGCCATGTGAAGGACTGGGATCTGCTTGGCCACTTAGAACTCTGTCGATGCCTTGGGGCCATGCTGTTGCAGGGGCCATGCTGGAAAGGCCTGTCTTGCCACCAGAACCATGGTGGCCTCTGGAACCTGGCTGATGCCAAAGGTCATGTATAGGTTCATGGTCCTACTGCAGCAGATCTATGGACTGTTGGAGCATGTGAAGGATATGAACCTACAGATAGATCCCAAACAGTAGGACCTTCATGACCCAGGACAACAACAGCATATCCAAGAAGAGTCCATGTGAGAGGTCATCATTGCTGGTGTAGCAGAAACCAGGGTCTTCCAGTCAGACTGATGACCCTTGCAAGCGGTAATCACTCTTACAAGTAAAGATGAACAGACTGAAAGGCAAACTGTGTGTCTCAGCAGGCCACACTACAACTTCCATGACAATGTTCTTTTGTTTGTTTTTGTTTTAGCTTTTACTTTGGTTTTGTTTCTTTGTTTTGTTTGGCTTTAATTTTTATTTTAAATTTGGTTTTGTTTTGAGGTGGGAGGTCGAAAGGGCAGAGGGCAGATTTGAGGGGACAGGGAGATGAGTGGGATTGAAATGCATGATGTGAAAATTACAAAGAATCAATAAAAATTTTTTAAAAAGGAAGCTAAAAGAGCATGCGTCAGAGAGCAAAATAATATATAGAATTCCTCCATGTTTTCTACCTCTAATTCGTCCTTCAGTTCTTGTCTTTAATGCCTTCAGTGATGGACTCTAACCTGTAAGATGAAATAAAGCTTTCCCTTTAAAAAAAATGGGCCTTGAGAATTCCAAATGATCAGTAGGTGAAGAGAAAATTAAGAATTGAAATTCAATAGTGTGGTCATGCTAGTATGCTGTAGTCACAGAGTTAACGTGAGTCTTGACTAGAAAGGGCCTTCAAATATCACACATGATTAGTTCTCCATGGGAGAAAGCTCTGTCTCTGACATTTCTACCTGCTTGCTTTAGGGACCTTCTTCTTTCTGGGTTACCTTATTCAGCCTTGAAATAAGGGTTAGGGTGCCTAGTCTTATTGTAAATTGTTTTGCCATGTATGGATGATGTCCCTAGGAGGTCTGTTATTTTCCTTAAGGGGAGTAGGGGGAGTAGGTCTAGGAGAGAAGGGAAGCGTGGAGGAGGGGCTGGAAGGAGAGGAGGGGAAACTACAGTTGGGATGTAATGCATGAGAGACGAATAAATAAATTAATTAAAATGGAAAAGTTGAACATTTCAAAGCAAAGAGAATCAGAAGCACACAGCACATGTCATTAAGTGCTTTCCCAGATGATATAAATAGGTCTAGGCAATGATAATACACTCTCTCTCTACCTCTTTCTGTGTGAAAAGGGACAGAATAAATTTGACATTATATACGAAAATAACATTTCCACTCACTTTTGGTATAAGTTTATGGGCATTAAGCAAAGCCCTGGACATATTACTGTGACATAGGGATAAATTTTGGGAAAAAAATGAGCAAAGCCCAGAGGTTTATTTCCATGAATGTGAGAGGAGGAAGATGCCATTATGTAGAATGTATGGTAGTGGTGATATCAGACTGGTGTTCTAGTGCTCTATGCAATGGCCTTGGCATGGTGGCTCCAGAGGGAGTGTCCCCCATAGGATAAAGCTCTTGAATAGTTGGTACCCAGTTGGTAACACTGTTCGGGAGGCTCAGGAAGCAGAGACTTGGTGAAGTCTTTTGCTGTGGCTGAGCTTTGAGAGTGTAGACCTTCATCCACTTTCAGTTCAATGTCTCTGCTTCCTGCTTGGGGTTTAGATGTGATCTCTACCCTACTCTGCCTCTGAGCCTCCATGCTTTGCCCACCATAAATGGACTCCCCATCTGGAGCCATAAGCCAGGGTAATCTCTGGGTTTGTTAAGATGGCTTAGTCCTGGTATTTGACTACAACAGAAAAATCACTAACATAGCGGTTGGGATCAGATGTGGGGTGTTGCTGTGAATAACCTGACAATGTTAAATTTAGGAGGAACTTGGCTGACTGGCTTGCTAACCCCTGCTTATGTGATCCAATCAACATAATGTCATCAATATGGCAGACCAGTGAGATGCTTTGTGGTTAATTGTGCTGGCTGGTTTTGTTGGCTTGACACAAATTACAATCACCTGGGAAGAGGGAACTGAAAGTGCGAAATTGGCCTGTATCAGATTGGCCTACAAGTAGGTATGTGGTGCATTTTCTTGATGGATGATTGATGCGTGAAAGTTCTATCCATTATGGGCAGTGCTATCTTTGAAAAAAATTGTTCTGGATCAAGTAAGAAAGTAAACTGAACAATCCATGGGCAGCAATCCAGAAAGTAGCATTTCTTTAAGGTCTCTATTTAAGTTTCTGGCTGTAGGTTCTTGCACTGAATTCTGGCCCAACTTCTATTAATGATGGGCTGTGACACAGAAGTAAAAGTTGACATAAACTAATTCCTCCCTTAACATGTTTTTGGTCAGTGCTTTATCACAGCAACAGAAAAGCAAATCAGGCCTCCCAATGCCTGTAGAAGTCTGGAAATTCAAAGACAGAGCACTATTAAATGTACCCTAAGACACACTTACTGTGAATGGTTCATTGTTGCTTCTGATTTTAAATACAGAATGTTCCATGAGTCAAAGTCCAATTCAGTATGATCTTTAACTGATGAAAGGTAATGATATTTCATAGAAGCAGATGTGAAAATAAGAACCAGAATCTGGGAAGTCTGTAGGATATGGTCATACTGTAATGTGCTGTGTAACCTCTTGATCATTTGCTAGAAACACTGACCCAGTGGCTGCAATGACTCCTACATACCACAGGTTAGCAAGGTGATTAAGGTGAAGCTAACACCCCAGACCACTTGGTTAAGACTTTTGATGAGAAGTATAAATATTTCAGATCATGCCTTGTCTCAGTTCCGTTCAAAACAACTTCCTCTTTGGAAGAAAACCACTTGTAATCTATATTTGGACTCTGATGTAGTTTGAATGTAATTAACACACAGGGAACTGCACTGTTAGGAGGCGTGGCTTTCTTGGAGTTCTTCTCCAGCACTACATCTGCCTGCAGGCAAGTGTGTTCCCTACCATGATGATAATGGACACAACCTCTGATACTGGAACCTACCCCCTCAATTAAATGTTTTCCGTATAAAAGTTTCCGTGGTTATGGTGTCTCTTCCCAACAATAAAAACCCTAAGACAGACTCATAATGCTATTTTCTGTCTCACAGATAACCAATGAACCTCAATCTTTGAGAAACATTTAGGAAAGTATCCTAGATACTTTCCTAAAAATCATCAAGCAGATTATGCTTTTTGCTTCCCTCTGTCTGTTGGTGTGGGTTCAGTGAACTTAAGTATTGAGGCATGCTAAATAAGCCATCTGTATTTCAACCTGTATCTACTCTTCTGAGTGGCAGTGTGTTTAATATGTTTAGGTATCCAAGTAATAAGCTGATGCAAGAAGATTGTGTTTTCTCTTCCAGGAAAATTTACATTTTCATGGGGGACACACAAAATGAATGCAAAAACTTCTCTAATTAAATTCCTTGATGGTTTTCCAGCCTTGTCTGATCACATACTGTCTGTTCATGCATCACAGCTATGCATGATCACATATGAAAACACACAACTAATAGGCATCACTGGCCCTACAGAGTCACACAAACGAGTACTAGCAGAACCCACTCCTGTTTTCCCCTAGGTCTTTATTAATCACAAAGTATTTTCTATTTTAATGTTCAATGTTTCACCAGAAGCAGTTAGCAGAGAACGTTGTCAACTTACGGTGGGATATTGTGAAATTCAAATACATATTAAATATATGCGTCCCTGATTATTTAAGGTACTAGTAAAATCTTTGTGGAGGGGAAGATCAGGGAAGATAGAATTGTTTTTAGACAATTTTTAAAGGTAACTAATAACTGACTGGGAACTTGCAGTCTGTCTAATGCTGTCGTGTGTAACATCACATTACAGAGATTGGGGTTAAGTGTCACTTGACATGGTGACCTATGATTTTTACTTCCCTTACTCCTTCCTTCTCTAGTATATTTTCCATGCTTCCTCCTTTGCTTTCTCTGCCTTCTTCTGTCCCTTTCCTCTTCTCTCCTTTTATGTTTTCCTCAGTGAACATGCACAGAAGACTCTAGTGTGAGCAATAAACATGCCAACCTTCTGTGCTTTTCGTTGTGATCAGCCTTTAAAAAGTAGCACTTAAAACCCAATCTGAAGGGAGATTCATTCTTTACAGAGCAGTGTTTGCAGTGACAGCCTTAAATTGCGAGATTTGGCTCTGTAATTGAAATCACATGCTTCATCTCAGTTTCATTTGCATGGACTACAGGCTATAATTAACATCAAGTATCAAGACAAGAGCACATACAATAGACTCCTGACACACAATCAACCACCAAAATTGAAAAAAACCTCCCTACCACTTAGCTATGCAAGGCTTGGTCCATGCCACCATGGAGAGCTGACTGACAATGCAGAGAACACTGTTTGATGACAAATTGGGTTGCTCTGGGCTCATCACTAGAGTAGGAATAGGGTTACATATCACAGTGACTCCTTCATACTTGCCTTTCCTGGACCAGTTCCTGCTTTTATTGCCATCAAGACTTTGTTAATTTCCCAAAAATTTCTACCACACACTCAAGGCATGTAGTTATACATGAAGAGCTCAAACAAGAATGTAAAAAGATAAAATCATATTTTTATTTCTTCATTTCTGAGATAGTTTTCAAGTGCATGCTCTGTTTTGGTGAAGATCTGAATATCTTTGAATCTTCGAATGCATATGTCCATACCTAACTTAAAGAGCTATGGTTATGTTAACAGGCTGTGATTTCAGGGGATGATAAGCATAGAGTCGTGACAGCACGAAGGAGGCTTGAGCTAACCTATTCTCTCTCTTTCCAGTGAGAGCAGTGGGAAGAAGCCAGTTGTGAATCAAGAAACAGCACTTTCGCTTTCCCAGACACCAAATCTGCTGGAGCCTTTAGCTTGACCCTGTTTTCATTCAAAGTGGAAAGGGATGAATTTATGCCATTTAGGAGCCATCTAGTTGGTGACTATAAATTTCATCTGCAGTACCCATATAGATGAAAGGGGCTTCCTGCCTGTATGATCCTGTGAATCACATTGTTGCTTTTTCTTTTATTTACTGCCACATACCACTCTCTTTTTAATTTTGTTTCTCTCATTTCTGAGATTATAATGTAATTACATCATTTACCTCCCTCCCCTGTCAACTCCCTCCCAACCCTTCCTTCCATTTACCACCCTTTGCACTTGCTTTTCAAATTCATGGACTCTTTGTTCATTAATTTTACTTACATGCATATATGTACACATGTGTATGTACTATATATGTATAAGTATGTGTATGCATATGTGCAATACATTGCATACATACACTTAATATACAATACATATATTTGTGTATAGGTATGTTAATATATATGTATATAAATATATATATATATATTTATATATTCTTATTACTGTTCATTCTGTATGTTACTAATATGAATATTTTCTGTGTTTACCATTTGATATTGAATAGCTGATCATTATGGAAGATTACTTCTCCCTCATTCAGCATCTTGCTCATAGTTCTTTGAATAGAGTTGAGGCCTTTCTACATACATTTCTACTAAACCAGCATAATGCCTAACTACATTCTCAATATTTATCCTTGCACCCACAGTGAAGTGTGTTCCTCACCCCTCGTCAAGGAAACTTCTCTTTGCAACGGGAGGAGACCACTATAGAAAACCATGGCCAATCAAAACGCAGAATTTAGCTGGGCTGTGGTGGCACAAACCTTTAATCCCAGCACTCAGGAGGCAGAGGCAGGAGGATCTCTTTGAGTTTGACACAACCCTGGAGTACAGGGCAAGTTCCAGGACTGGATCTAAAGTTACATGGATAAACCCTGTCTTGAAAAGCATAGCAAAATACACCAGAAAAAAAAACAATCAAAATGCAGAGTTTTGGACCTAGTCCCAGGGGACATAAATATAATATACTCTCATACTCAAGGCTAAATAAATATTAAGTAAAAAGGAATGGAATGTTTGTAAGAGCAAGATGATCTGGGAGTTTGCTGTGAGAAGGTATCTTCTAGGAATATGGGAAGTTACACCCCTAAAGTATCACCAACTAGAGTGCCCAGTGTGAGTTGAATAATGATGACACCAGTAGACACCACTCTATTTTGTTTACCTCAGTGTAACCACTTATTTGTTTCTTATTCCTTTTCTACTGAAATTTCATGGCTGAATATCTGGCACATACATGAGGATCTACTGTTCCTTACCAAATAAATAAATGGCTGTCTTCCTCCTTCACTTGACAGACTCTATTACTCATACATAATTTATGTTCAGTTCATTCCAGTTACATGTAGATCAAAAGCCACAGGCTGGAGAGATGGTTCAGCAGTTATGAGTAAATAATTCCATTTCAGATGAGCAAGGTTCAGTTCCTAGCACCCACATCAGGCAGCATAAACACCTGTAAATTCAGCCCCAGAAAAATCAACCATCATTTTCTGGTCTCTGCATTCACCTGTATGCATGCACACGCATGCACGCACGCAGGAACACACACACACAAAAATAAAACCTTTAAAACACTATGTAAAATAAGATTTTTTTAATTTAAATAAAAATTAATTAATGAAAAAACATTTTAATTTTTTCAGGGACTATGCATATTTTTAGAATTATGTCTTTGAAGTAAAAAAAGCCCAATATAAAGAAAGAAAATGGCTACTGTTGGACTGGGAGACTTGTAGCATCTTTGACAGTGTAGTGTCTTTACTGTCTATTGTATTTATGCACATAACAAAGGTACTCTTCTGTCTTCCTAGTGAACTATTATAATTACTGAATTCTGATTGAATGACACTGTGTCCTTTTGGAGGGACTCTTTCTCAGAGGATGCCTGAGGTAATCTGTAGATAATTACTTCTAGCTGGGTTGCTCTAATTATATGCCTGCCTTATACCCCAAACCCTTGCTCCTGAACTGCTTCCTGGCTTCTCCTCAAGAGTCTCCTCCTTGCTTTGGTGGGAAGGGACTGATGTGGTCTCTCAGGGCTGTTCTTCCTTGCCCTCAGTCTGCAGGCACATAATTGAATCTGTGTGTAATCTTGGAAGGTCTAAATCAAACAGAGATTCTAAGGGCTGTGACTTTTATGTCCTGCAATCTACTGATAGACATTTCCTTTTCAGCAATGATCATGCCACAAAGGTTTAACTGATAAACCTTTCATGCCCTATTTTGAAAACCAATGCAGATTAGGTGAATGATATCACTGGATACAATGATTAGAGAGTATAAAATTATTTCTAAGTCATTTATATGTGTGTATTACAAATTAGCAAAATTAATCAATAAATGAACTTTATATATTAGAGTAATCATTATCACCACCTCATAAGTTCAAATAAAATAGTGTATTCAAATAATCATTATCAAGTGAATACTAGTGTATGAAGATTTAAACAGAACAATAGAATGTGGCATGGGGGCAGTTCAAACCTGTAACATCCAGAGTATATTGGTTTTAAGCTCTATGCACTGACTGTGATAAATTTTGGGGCACATCATGGGACACTTGGGCTTACAGTCAGTGCAGCTCAAGATATATGAGTCTTCCTAGTCAACAGAACAGGAATAACAAATTAATTTCACCACCAAAAGATAAGAGAGTAGATCTTAAAAATTTCTCCAAGAAGATTTAAAATTGAGCTTCTAGCAAAAGACATACATATGTACATGTTGCCTATTGATCACATTGTCATAAATTTCCAATTAGCTGTAAAAACATCAAATTAGCTGTAACAGACCCCATTTAATCTGACATCTATATATGCATAGGAGGCCCATTGAAAGGAGTTGACCTCCATAATTTCCAGAACCTCCAGGGCTAGTTCAAAACCCCTTAGGTAGTTTAAGGCTGGCTGCTGTTAGGAAGGGACTCATCAGCAGTCATTCTCTGACTGGCTCATCCTATGGCCCTGGAGCTTTTGTTCTGAGGCCACTCAGATGACTGACAAGAGGGTGGTAGGACACACAGCATTAGCACAGCCCGGGAATAGTGCCTCAGAGTATCTGGACACTGAAAAATGGTGAAGTTGAAACTAGCATTCATGCCAAGTACCTGCTTGGAGAAGAAGCTCAAATGGACTGGTGTCTGGATGCTCACAGTGATGGTCACTGAGGTGTTGGCCATTGTGTAGAGGACAGAATGAGCTATTTTAGATTTAAACTGATGTTTCTCACTTAAAGGCAACTCCCCCCAGTCTTATAAAGGGAGTGGCACTGTTAAGACATGTGACTTTGTTGGAGTTGATGTGTCCTTATTGGAGGAATTGGAGTTGGGGTGGCTTTGAGGTCTCCCACACTCAGGTTATTCCCAGTGAGACAGACCACTTCCTGTTGCCTGCAAGATGTAGGACTCACAGCTACTTCTCCAGCACCACGTCTGCCTACACACTGCGGTGCCCTACCATGATGGTAATGGACTGAACCTCTGAAATATAAGTAAGCTATCACAATTGAATGTTTGTCATTGTAAGAGTTGCTGTGGTCATGGTGACTCTTCTCAGAAGTAAAAACCCTAACAGAGACAGCTGGTAATCTCAATTGCCCGCACATCCTTGAGAGTGTTCATTCCTTCCAGATACACATCTAAGTTCAGAACAATGATCTCAGGCCCTACACCAAAAACATAACTACTAAATTGATTTAAACATATTTATTAAAATTATTCTCCTTACAGAAGCACACTCAAAATGTCTTTCCAAATGAAAAACCTTGTTTCAAGCGTAGCCTTGGGCTGGAAGAGGAAATCTGAGCACAGAGTATTTCCATAGGATCCTTACCTAGCCCACAACCTCCCTGCACATGAACCTTCTACTTCAGAATGACGGATTTGTTTCCATCAGAAAACCTTCAGAGAGATTCCCTTTTAGTGTAGCTTGGTCCTTTTGGCAGTGGCTCCAGTATTTAACCCTGATGCATGAGCTGGCATTTTGAGCTCATTCCCTGTGGTGGGATGCCTTGCTCAACCTTGATGCTATGGTTGGGGTGCTTGGTCCTGCCTCAACTTAATGTGCCAGGAGTTGTTGGCTCCCCATGGGAGGCCTTACCCTTTTCTGAGGGGTGGGTGGAGGTTGGGGAGGGGGAGAATGTGGGAGATAGGAGGAACTGTGGTTGGTATGTCAAACGAGTAAAAAAAAAATAAAGAAGGAATCCTTTTCACCCAATGTACACTGCATGATCAAAATTCATTACTGACAAAAACCACTGTGTGGACTCCATGGATATCCAATGACATAATCCCCCATTCTAGCAACCCCTGCAAGAATTCCACTACTCTGCAGATCCCCCAATCCTCTGAGTCTCACCGTTGTCTCTCAGCCTCAGAAAGAAGATCTTTTACTGTCTCTGTAGCTTTGACTTTTCTAGCATTTCCCTCTCCATGACTATGAGAGGAATTACAAGGAATCGATTCATGTAGCTGTGGTGGTTTGAGTTTGGAAACTCCCATGGTATTCAGTATAAAAGCAGGAATGGAAACAAAGGCCTAAGAAACAGTAAAGACAAGCACATAATTTCTAGTCTGAGTTCAGAAAAGTTCCAAGAGCCAAGACAACCAACCAGCCTGAAAGAATGCAGTCTTTCCATTTATCTTCTACTCAGCTCATCAATTAGTTAGATGATTGCAATGTTTGATAGGGATGGAAAAACTTTTAATCAAAAATGGATTGAAATATATGTACAAATGTTCTCAGCCACATCCATACACCGTGCTTAAGCACAAAGATTTTCATTTTTTTTCTCATTCTTGGAACATACATTCACATGGACACACACACACGCACACAGGCATACGTATGTATTTGTACACACATATACATTTACACACACATATACATCAAGGTGCTATGCTTTGCATGTTTGCATGCACAATGTTGTGTGTTGTTGGTTCCAATAGTACTCACTGATGTGGAACTCTCAGTTATTGCAGGAAATTACGAATACGGAGCCAGGTAGAAATACAAGGGATTTTAATAGGGAGAAAGCCTTACTTACACAGTGACCTAGCCAGTTGAGGGGCAGCAGTTTGTACAGCACACTAAAAGTGAAACCAAAAGCGAAACCCGCCACCTGAATGCCCCTCATTCTATGGCCCCTGGCCATGCCCTTGCAGGCGTGGTCAGGCACACCTGTAGCCAGCCCCTAAGCAGGCATGGCTACAGCATCCCCTATAGTCAGTATATGAGAATACTGTTTTATCAAATATTAGTTATCCTTATAGTGAAATGATCCAAAATATTAAGTGTTTGACCCACAGAATTGAAGGTCTTGTCACAGTTGCCAAAGACGATCATTGGCCAACACTGACACTTCATACACCACTGAATATTCTAGACTGTGTGGCTGGAACTGCAGAGCCACCTACGTAAGCATCCTGACTTCTTTTAGAGACTTCTCTTCCGACCTGTGCTGGCAGTTATTCTTCAGTGACAGGGTCCCAAGAGAGGGGACGAGGGCATCAGGAGAAGAGAAGAAAGAGAAAGAGAAGTTTGAGAAGAAAGCAAAGTTTGGAATCAGGTTCACACAAGCTCTATTTTTTGCCAAGCAAGCTCATTAAGAAGAACAGCCTCATATGTACTATTTTTAGGTGAGAAATGGGAAATAGTCAGCAGAAACTATCAGACAGCTGGACAAAGTTAGCAGAAAGTTTATCAAGTAATACTATTCAAAAGGAGCACTTGCACCTCATGACAATTATACACCAAGCATATAGCAACCTTGAGGCTGAGATCTCAAGGTCTCTTTTTGGGAAAAAGCCAAATGCTCAGGAACTGAAAGCTTAACTGCTTCAAGGTAGCCCCAGACTGCCCTTGCCAAATCCACTCTAATTTAATAGCGTTCTAAGTCATGCTACTATTTGGACCAAATGAAAATCTTCATGAGGATCACATTGACCCCCCATCTAAAGCTTCACAGGAATTATGCCTCTGTGTATTGTGATATCCAGCCTGTCCATACCTGCAACATTGATCATGCCCATTTGGGCTTGGTCACAGGTAAGGATGTGACTGAGGAGAGGACTGGATCTGGTGTCCTGAACCCCAGAGCTCTTCTTTGCTTCTGGTTGGGTCATGGGGAACATAATAGGAGGATCCTTGGATTTGGAACCTCTGGCAGTCACCTGCCTCTTGTGTAGTGCATTCTCTCTGAATAAACTTCACCTAACCTGTACTTTGTCTAGTGAATCTTGATTCCCACACAATAACTCTGTTTTATATGTAGGGGGAGTCACATGTAAAGCACATCTTTGGCCACATAACAGGTAGCTCAATAAGTTCTTTCATGTTGGAAAATTAGAAATTTTGCTTACATGGAATGCCTGTAAAATTTAACTGGATTCTTTTCCAAATTTCTGACATGCTCATCTAAACTGCAACCTATGTCTACCTCTCCAAGTCAAGTCAGCACAAGGCAGAGACCCAGTGCGTTATTTTAGGGTGCAGAGTGGTCAATAGGTTCTGGAAATTAAGTCAGGATCTAGGAAAGGGAAATCAATGAAACTGAGGCAGAGCAGTGAGGATACATTGTGGGGTTCACAAGGTAAGAAGGAGAGCCCATGCGTCTTAGGGATACACATGAGGGAAGCTGACTTCTCCAGCTTCACAGCTGCACAACAGGTGATGGGAGACTGGTTGGCTGCTCCCGGGAGACACAGTCATGTGGTGCAGCAGCCATGCTTGCATCAGAGCCCTTACCTCACTTGGTATGTTGAGGACTGTAGGCTGCCTGTCTCTGAGACTTACCTGGTGGCTTCTCTAGTTAAAAACAAGTTGAACAGAATCATGCTAGGAATCATGGCATCTGAGCAGTTTGTGATGCTGTTCATTCATTGTACTACTCTTAATTAGCATAAAGAGTATTATGTTTCATTGTGGAGTTTCCATCTTCTGTTTATTTTAATTCTTTGATGCCTTTCATCTACCTCATCTCATTACTAACCTTTCACCCACACAATCTACGTTCTTCTGTCATATGTCAAGGGCCCCATTTACCCTCTTGTGGTCCCGCTTCTAAAGCCACACTCAACCCCAATATGCACACACACACACACACACGCACACACACACACGCGCACACACGTGCACACACGCGCACACGCACACGCACACGCACACACACACGCACACACAC